>NC_133659.1:142843099-143096407 GCF_037893015.1 Macrotis lagotis | reverse complement strand
TATTGCAAGTAGCAAAAAAGGAAGCAATCTAATTACAAAGGAAACATAATCAGACTAACCAAGACTTATCAGCTTCAACAATGAAGGACCTAAGGAAACAGAATACTATATATCAGAGGGCAAAGGATCTTTGATTAGGACCAAGAATTTACTGCAAAATTCAGCATATTCTGTTGGGGGAAAAGATAAGATATTCAATGAATTAAGGGACTTTTAAAATTTCCTGAACAAAAGACCAGAACTGAAAAGAGAATTCAATATCCAAATACAGGACTCCAGAGATGCATAAAAAAAAGATAAACAAAAAGAGGGGAAAATAAAACAAAGTAAATGTTAGTCAAGATCATCGAATTGTATAAAACTCAAGGAGGGAAGATATAACACTTGTTACTATTGGGACTTGTATTTCTCTTAGGATATTTAAAGGGCTAAATATAATTGAAGAGGTTAGATTTAGAGGAGATTGATATGGTTCTTTCTTGTATTTCCATTGAGGAGGACCAGAATGACATAATTATGCTTGAGACAAAAAAGTCCAGATGAAAACCTGGGTGTATTTGCTACTTGTATTTCTTATATTTCTCACTTTCCTATGAGCTAATTCCATCCTGTCTCAATCATTGTGTCTCTCACTTCTTATAATCAATTGTAAATTTCTTAAGAAAGACTTCAATTTGCTCCAGTACTTTGAGAACTAGATATTCTATAGTTAATTAAATCAGAAATGACTTTAGGGGGAAAAAGATAGGAACCTACTTAGAAAGGTTGAACTTAATCCATACTTCAGTAAACAAGAGTTTAAGTACCACTTTTGGAGAGCTAAAGGGAGAGAGTATAGGAGAGTATACTTGAGGAAGAATACAAATGGTTCGTGAGGTGATTTGGCTTTGTATGACGCTTTGACTCATGAGGATTGTGTGTCCTTGGAGGTTACTTGAATAGTGGGGAATGTATAAAATGATTTTTATTTGATGTGATTCATGACTCTTGAGAAATATATTTCAAATGAGATGGAAGAAAGGAAAATACTTAGTGACTATGAGGAAATGTTACTTATCAAACAATCAACAATCAAACAATCTAGGATTGTACTTTGATTGTTAGTACTTTGAGCTTATCAAGCAATTAATTGATCTACCTTTGATCCATGGTACTTTGATAACAATTGATTGATATTTCTGCATTGATAGCACTTCTTAATAGTTTTGTTTGGTTTTGGCAAGACAAAGGGGTTAAGTGAATCCCCAAAGTTACAACAGCTTAGTAAATATAAGAGACTGAGCCCTGATTTGGGCTTAGGTCCTTCTAAATCTAGGGCCAGCAATCTATCTACTATACCATCTAACTGCTCCCTTAATAGTACTTCTATAGGCGAAAACATCACATGAAGAGTAACAAAGATATATTTTGTTAGAAGGAAGGAAGTGAGGGTGTGGATACTGAGTAAATTCTATTCAATAGATTTGACTCAGAGAGGAAATAAGATATATTCCCAATTGGGTTTTAAAATCTGTCTTATTTGGGGTTGGCTAGGTGGCACAGTGGATAGAGCACCAGTCCTGGAGTCAGGAGTACCTGAGTTCAAATCTGACCTCTGACATTTAAAAATTACCTAGCTGTGTGGCCTTGGGAAAGCCACTTAACTCCATTTGCCTTGCAAAAAAAATCTATCTTATTTTACTGGGAAGAGGGGGAGGAGGGAAAGAAAATGGAAGAAGAGACTCTTAAAAGGGAAGTCAAGGTATAGGTGATAATAAAATGAAAGTTAAAATTAAAAAGTTAAAGGGGAGTGGAGTAAAACTTTGTTGAGGAGGAATGAAAGAAAAGGAAAGAGAAAATATATAAATGGGGTAAGATAACATGAAGGAAAATACAGAATTAGTAATCATAACTACAAATGTGAGTTGAATGAACTCTGCCATAAAATGTAAGCAGATAACACAATAGATTAAAATCCAGAATTGTACAATATGTTATTTAAAAGAAACGCATATGAAGCAGAGAGATACACACAATGCAAAGTTTAAAGGTTATAACAAAATATATCATGCTTCAGCTGAAGCAAGATCAGGGGTAACAATTGTGATCTCAGATAAAACAAAAGCAAAAATCGCTCATCAAAAAGGATAAGGAAGGAAACTACAT
Organism: Macrotis lagotis; assembly: GCF_037893015.1. Lineage (NCBI taxonomy): Eukaryota > Metazoa > Chordata > Mammalia > Peramelemorphia > Peramelidae > Macrotis > Macrotis lagotis. The sequence continues at coordinate 143,094,262 of NC_133659.1, read as the reverse complement.
CTTCTTAAAAAGCATCATAGGCAATGAAGCTATATCATTATTAAAGATGTATACAGCTAGTAGAATAGCATTCAAATTCCTAGAGGAAAAGCTGAGTGAATTACAAGGAGACATAGTCAGTCAAACTCTAATAATGGGGGACCTCAACCTTTATCTCTCTCAAAACTAGATAAATCTTACCACAAAATAAACAAGAAGGAACTTGAAAAGGTGAATAAAATCTTAGAAAATGGAGATACGATAGTCCCCTGGAGAAAATGTAATAAGGATAGAAAAAAATATACTTTTTCTCTGCAGTACTTGACATCTAAAACAAAATTAACTATGTTCTAGGGTATAAAAACCTTATGATTAAAGGCAGAAAAACAAAAATAATTCTTACATAACTTTGTGGTCATGCTACAATAAAATTTATATGAATAAAATAGAATAAAAAACTAGAAAAAGAACAAATTAAGGATCCCCAATTAAAAAACAATTTAGAAATTCTGAAAATCAAGGAAAGAGTAAAAAAGAATGAAAGAAAAATCCATTGACCTAATAAATAAAACTAAGAATCGGTTTCATTAAAAAAAACAATAAAATAGATAAAACTTTGGTTAATCTGATCAAAAAAAGAGAAAGATAATGAAATTGCCAGTATCAAAAATGAAAAGGATGACTAACCACTAATGAGGAACAAATTAAAGAGATATTTCAAATGTATTTTGGTGAACTATATGCCAATAAATATGAATACTTGAGTGAATGAGTGAACACTTGTCCTTCCTTCTTGAAGAAAAGACCATGTCTTCAGGGAGGTTATGCCATAACAAACCCATGAATTGGATCTGAGTGAGGGAGTGCCATGATAACTCACCAACCTTTCATTCTCCTCCAGAATTATCTGGATCCAATGGGCAGATATGATTCTGGACTACTGGAGATGGCTCTGTATGTCACGCAATCAGAGTTAAGTGACTTGCTAGTTGTTTCTGTTATCTTAGGTCAGATTCGGACTCTGGTCTTTGTGATCCCAAGCCCAGAACTCTACTGCTCAGATCAACAGAAGAGGAAATAAAATATTCAAATAACCGCATTTCAGAAAATGAAATTGAAGAAACCATCAATAAAATCCCTAAGAAGAAAGCTCCAGCTCCAGATGGATATACAGAAGAAATTACAGGCCCTTGCTAATATAGTACAAGGACTTTTATCGGCTGGACAAGTAGAGCCATCCACCAGCCCATGGAATTCCCCAGTTTTTGTAATCAAAAAGAAAAGTGGGAAGTGGAGAATGTTAGTAGATCTAAGAAAGGTTAATGCCACCTTACAACCTATGGGTACCACCCAGCCTGGGTTACCTTCTCCAGTTGCCATTCCAAAGGCTTGGCCCATAACTGTTATAGATATAAAGGATTGTTTTTATAGTATACCCCTTAACCCTGTCAATAGGCAACACTTCGCCTTTAGTGTACCTGCTGTAAATTATCAAGAACCTGCTCAGTGTTTTCAGTTTAAAGTCCTTCCACAAGGCATGGCAAACAGTCCCACTCTATGTCAGGTTTATGTTGCACAGATTCTGATGCCCATCAGGCGAGAACACTCGGGAGCCATTATTATTCATTATATGGATGACATATTAATTTCTGCATCCCACCGGACTGATGTCTCGCTTATTTTACAAAAGATTACCTCAGCCCTAGCAACATATGGATTACAGGTTGCCCCTGAAAAGATACAAACAGAACCTCCTTACACATATTTAGGACATCAGGTATACAAGGATTTAGTGAAGAAATATCCTAAGATTGATACAGCTCAAGTTTCTACATTAAATGACTTTCAGAAATTAATTGATTCAATCCAATGGCTAAGGAATGTAGTTCCTATTTCCAATGATATGATGTATCCATTGTATGATATTTTAAAAGGCTCATCTGATTTGAACTCGCCCCGTACATGGACCCCTGCAGCCATGGAAGCTGTTACCCAGATACAGGACTTGGCATCCACATCAACTGTTGCCCGATTAGATCCAACCGCTCCGGTTTATGTAACTTTGGTGTGTCATCCTTCATTGGGTAAGGCCGGAGTAGTGTTCCAAGTTACAGGTCCTTTACAATGGGTACATTCATCAAAACCCATTAAGTCTATACCTTCTAGGTTTGAAGTGGATGCACAACTCCTTTTGAAAGCAGCAGAAGCTGCGATCACTATTTTTGGCACCATTCCTATGTTACTGCTCCAAGAGGACCCTGCAATACTTACTCATCTAGCACAGAACTCAGAGGAGTGGGCCATGTTATTGTCTACTTATCCCACTTCTCAGGGTCATCCACCCCCCTCATTACGAGGCTGGTTGCAACTCCCTTTGAAGTATCCCTCCTACCCAGTAGTTCCTCAACCAGTACAGGGAGTCAATGTTTTTACCGATGCTACCAAACACCATAGAGCATCTATCTATATTCCAGACAAGAAGATATTGAAGGTGTTACAAACTCCATATGCCTCAGACCAAAAGAATGAATTGCAGGCCATTGTGATAGCCTTAGAACTGTGTGCTTATGAGCCCTTTAACCTAATCACTGATAGCTATTACTGCTTTGTTTTATTGCAACAGCTAGCTCTAGCAGATCTTTCTTTGTCCAATTCTGCAGTCATAGATCTCTTACACCAAGCACAACGGTCTCTCCTACACCGCTCTGACCCCCTCTATGTCTTACATGTCAGATCTTATGTGTCCACTTCTGGCCCAATCTACGCAGGGAACGCCATAGCTGATTCGGCTCTCCTTGACCCTGATATAAAAAGTGAGGTAGTCATGTATGCAGATCCTTCTATTGTTCATGACACATTTCATCTCCCAGCAAAAACACTTGCACGGCTCTATGGTCTTCCTAAGGAAGAGGCACGTCGCATTGTCCGACAATGCAGGCATTGTGTCCCTTTCCGCCCTGCCCCGACTGTATGTGCCACCAACCCCTGGGGCCTGGCCCCTAATGATATTTGGCAGATGGATGTTACCCACTTTCAGGCCAGCTTGATTCATGTCACTGTGGACACTTTTTCTAACTTTATTATGGCCACTTTGCAGCCTGGTGAGGCTGTACGCCATGTGATAGCTCATTGTCTTCACTGCTTTGCCACCCATGGGATACCCCAGTTGTTAAAAACCGACAATGGCCCGGCCTATACCTCCTCTGCTTTTGCTCGCTTCTGCCACCAATTCGGTGTCACTCATGTTACAGGAATCCCTTACAACCCCACCGGTCAAGCCATCGTGGAGCGTGCCAATCAGTCCTTGAAGCGCACTCTCATTAAACAAAAAGGGGGAGTGCGTGGTAGACTCACTGCAGTTCAGGTAGCAACTGCGGTCTTCACCAGGAATTACTTGATCGGTGATGATCAGGGCATTACCCCTGCTATGAAACAAATACTACCTCCACAAACTCCACTAACACAAGAAACACACACACAGACAAAAAAAACCTAACAAAAAATAAACCCACGACAGTATGGTGGAGAGATGAGGAAGGACAGTGGCATGGTCCCGCCCAGGTGATGGTATGGGGAAGGGGATTCTTGTGTCTCCACACAGGTGAAGGGACACGCTGGGTGCCCACCAGGTGGACCAGGACCTGTACAGAAGATTAAAGAGAAACCGCCAAAAAAGCAGACGGAAGCGCCTCAACAGGACGCAGAAAGCAAAGATGGCACATAAATGGCTAAGTATACTAGGAATATTAAGCAGATTAAAACCCATTGACTCCCGATCCATTCCCCTTCATTGGAAAAATCTTACTGAGGCCACTCATTTTACTTATTGGACAGTAATACCAGGGTTTCCTACGGTTGTTCCGGCCACATGGATAGGAGATCCAGTGGAATTACAGTTAGCAGGCTCTGCCTACCTAGTGCTAGGAGGACTTAAAGGGGCTCCTCCTGAAAAGAAACATGATCTGAAAAGCCCTGTAACTTTGACTTCTTTGCATCTTCCGATATGCCTTACTACAGGCTCTCACCCCCTCTGTGCTCAGGTGGTAAATGGAACACTTAAAGAAACCCCTCATGGACCAGATAGCAATCTTGGGCATGGTGACTTCTTGCATTTTTCTATGATCCAACATCTTATGCCTGTGGCCTATCTGACACCAGTTGATAAGACCAAAGGAGATATACACTATGTCCCATCACTCCCTCTGCCCAATAACAGTTATATAGGAAGAATGGCTTTGAGCGAGTTCAATAAAACGTGGCATTGGATTCTGGGAGGCAGATGCAATACCACTAAAGCCTCTTGGGAAAGTAATAAAACTGATGGCCCTTGTAAATTTATTGGACAGGATTAGAGTGGCTGCAGGAATGTCCCCTAACCAAGAAATACCCCATTCCCCTCTACCACCATGCTCTCCTTCACCAACTATGTTTGAAGCCGTACAGGTTTGTTCTACAGGAGTTCCAATCTACGGTCCCAACGTGAACGGCACTCAAGTGTATTTCCTGGATGGCGGCCCAGGCCCCTATTTCGCCGCTCCAGTCCCGCATGTGATGAAAGACAACAGTACCAGACCACAGATGCACCTTTGGAAAGCCGCAGCAGCCTTCGATGTCATCATTCATTCTACGGACAACACTGCCCCTGCCAAAGTGAACAACACCGTCTGGAACCTTTGGGCTGAACTGTTTTATGACTTATATTGGGTGTGCCCCGAAGAACAGAGGACAGACTATTGGTGTAATGTCTTTACCACATAAGCAGTGACTGTTCGGAGCTCAGATATGTTCCTCATCTGCACCAATACTTCTTTCAAATGGACAGATGAGCACTATAGCATTACATGTAACAATGGAACAATGACTAACACCCTTAAGCCAGAGTATGTAGGGTCAAATAAGACCCTAATCTTCTTATTGCAGATACCCCCTGTAAACTTCCTCCCTGTAAGCACGTCAAAACCCTTTGCAGATTCTGAATTTCTTATGCCTATGATGGAGAGGGATAAGAGGGATGTGGAATTTCCAGTTTTGGACGTAGTTGAGCTTGTAGTTTCCGTGCTGGAGCAATTAGAAATCTCGGCTCTAGCTAACCAGATGCACATCCTGGCAGAGGACCTTCAGAGGTTTATGCAAGCTACTACACAAGCATGGTCGATGCAGCAACAAATAAATAGAGAAATCCAGACAGAGCTGAGTGCTCTAGTCTCTGCTGTACAAGCCCTGTCTACCTTAGTGAGAACCCAGATGCTACTAGATGGGCTACCATGTCATCACGTCCTTAAACGACCAGCTTGCATGACAGCTGCAGTCAGAAATGCTAGCGAACAACTTGACAGGGCTATACAAACCCTGAATGACCATACTAGCCTACCTACCTATCTAGATGAGTTAGACAAAATAATCAACACCATAAGGAATATCACAGATCAGTATAAGAAAGATATGGAGGATGATCACGGTCTATTCCCTGATTGGATAAATAAGATAGACCTTAATCATTGGATGCATTATTTGTTGATTCTTGGTGCTTGGTGTTTAATGGCCTTATTGCTATGTTGCCTGTTTCCCCTTCTTTTTTCTCTGTTTATAAAAATGGGGCGTTGGGCCCTTGAGCAACTCAAGGCAGACATACTCATGTTAAACAAAAAGGGGGAGTTGTCGGGGGGTCGGCCCTGACCGCCTGGGTGGATAGGACCTCCCCGGGAGTGAGGTCAGACCAACCCAGAGAAGACACGGCTCCTTAAGGGGAGCAGTGGCTTCGCCTGGTTGGCCTGTGTCGCTTGCTCCAATCGGGTGGTAGGTTCTGCCCTCGGGGCGGATTGGGGTGGCAGCCCGGAAATAACTCCCTATATTAACCAGCGCCCTGAGCTATTCGGGGGATCCCTCTGCACCTAATAAAACATATGCCTCCTGAAGACGTGTCTGCCTGAGTCCCTCCTCGCTGATCCCCGGGGGAGGGAAAAACCGGGGACGCCTGAAGCAGTGCCCACTGAGGAGCTCACTCGGGGGTCCAGGGAAGAAGACCCCGGACAAGACCTGTCTTCTCAGTGTTGACTACACCTGTGTCAATACAATTTGGTTATCACAATGTTAGTACTGGGCCAATAAACTTTAAGATAAGAGACAATGGATGAGCAGAGAGAATAGTGGAATTCTTGTCAGTAGGAATTTTCAGTAAATATTATAAGATTTGAGAGAATTGTATTTGTAAAATCATGTCATTTATGTGAAATCTCATTGATATTGCAGTCATTAAACATTTACCTTGTATTGGTTAAGAAACAGAGAAATGGGGTAGCAAGATGGCACAGTGGATAGAAAACTGGTCCTGGAGTCAGAAGAACATGAGTTCAAATTCAGCCTCCCACTTAAAAATTACCTAGCTCTGTGACCTTAGTTAAGTCACTTAACCCTACTATCTTGCAAAAACCAAAATGAAAAGAAATAGAATAATGATCAGTGAATTATGATAGGTCAAAAGAACCAGTTTGAGAAACCCAATTGGGATAAGAACTCACTATTTGACAAAAATTGTTGGGAAAACTGGAAACCGTATGGAACAGTATGGAAAACTGAAAAAACTGCATGGTTAAAACAAGGCATAGACCCACATTTCACACACTATAGCAAAGATCAAAATGGGTACAATATTTAGACATAAAGTGTAACACCATAAACCAATTAGCGGATTGAAAAATACTCTATCTCTTAGATATATGGAAATGGGAGAAATTTGTGTACAAGCAAGAAATATAGTAAATTATAAATTGCAAAATGGATAATTTTGACTATAGTAAATTAAAAAGTTTTTGCACTAATAAAACCAGTGCTACAAAAATTATAAGGAAAATATCTGGGAAACACTTTTCACAGCTGGGGGGGTATCATTTCAAATATATATAGGGAATTTAATAAAATCTATAAGGCTTCAAGTCATTTCCCAGTCATCAAAGAATATGAAACAGTTTTCAAATGAAGAAATTAAAGCTACAGATAAAAAATGCTCCCAATCATTACTGATTAGAGAAATGCAGATTAAAAGACCTATGAAGTTCTATCTCAAACCTATCAGACTGATTATGATGAAAAAAGGGAAAATGAACAACATTCCAGCAGTTGTGGGAGGATTGAGACATTAATGCATTGTTGGTGGAGTAGGGAACTGATCCAACTATTTTGGAGAACAATATGGAACTATGCCCAAAGAGTAATAAAACTGATCATACCCTTTTTTATGTAGAAATTTCAATACTACGCTTATATCCAAAAAAAATAACAAAATGGAAAAAATATGTTCCAAAATATCCATAACTGCTTTTTTGTGTAGTGGCAAAGAATTGGAAATTGAGCGGATGTCCATCAATCAAGGAATGACTGAACAAGCTATGCTACGTAAATGTTATGGAATAGTATTGTTCTATAAGAAATCATGAATAGTCAGACATTAAAGAAACATGCAATGGATTCCAAGAAGTGATGCTGAGAGAAAGGAATAGAGCCAAGAGACTACTTTTCACATTAACAACAACATTGTAAGTTAATCAACCTTGATGAATGCAACTCCTCTTAGTAGTTCAGAGAGATAGGTCAATCCTAGGAGACTGTCAATGGACCATGCTATCCCTATCAAGAGGAAGAAAAACCAAACCAAACCAAACCAAAGCAAAAACAAAAACTCTTACAGAATCAAAATGAACACTATATTCAATTTAAAAAAAAAATTCTTACGTATTTATTTTCTCTCATGGTTTTCTTTCTTTTATCATAATCCTAATTCCTCATATTGAAACTAACCGATCTGTATACATGTTCATCACAAATGTGTATGTACAATATTCACCTTACTGTTCACTGCTGAGGGGTGGGGTGTGAAGGGAGGGTGGAAGGAAATTATCTCACTTTAAAATATTCATATGTATGTGAATGTATGTCGAAAAATTCATAATATTTAACAAGAAAAATAAAATATTGAGAAAACCATAGTAATCAGTGAAAAAAATCTAAAGGGAGGTAAACTTGCAGTTTCAGATTTCTAACTCTACTTAAAGTGATAAACATTAAATCTGCCAGGTAATAGCTAAGATATAGAGTTGATTGGTTTGCTAGTTGTTGTACTTCATTCCCAAAGAGGACCAAAAGGACAACACTTTGAGTAAAGTTACAAAATGTCCAACTGTGGCTGATCAGACTAATCAAGATGAAATGTTCTACCATGGATAAGGAACAAATAGACTGTGTGAACACTTGGAATATTCTCTAACTCTGTACATCTCACTTATTTTGAATTACTTCAAGTATGCTTTGTTCATAAAGCACAGAACCTTCTCTAATGAAGGGATGCCATGATGGGGAATCCTATGCCAATGTCTCCTATATAACCTAATTAAAAAATAAAATAGTGGGTCAATGGAAGAGATTGGCTAAATTACACAAAGTTGTGAATGTCTAAAGTATCTAATTTTTGATAAGCTCACAGAGCCAAGTTTTGAGGGTAAGAATTCAACATTTGACAGAACTTGGAAAATCTCAAAGCAGTTTTGCAAAAACTAGGCAAAGAACAACATCTCACACTGTGTATTAAAGTAAGATGCAAATGGATAAATGATTTAGATAAAGGTAAATTGGAGGACAATGTAAAAATATGCCTGTCAGATCTGTGGGTAAGGGAAAAGTTTATGATCAAATAAGCAAAGAGATGTAGGCATGAATAATGTAGCATGAATAATTTTGATTACATGATATTAGGATGCTTGTAATCTTTTGGAAAAGCAAAATAAATGTATTTGAAATTAAAGGAAATAAGAAATTGGGGTGATTTCAGGAAGTTTCTCTTATAAATATTTCTTTTCTCAACTATATGTGGAACTCAGTCAAATTTATAACAACAAGAATAATTCCCTAGTTGATACATGGTCAAAGTATATAAACAAAAAACTGACAAAGAATAAAATGCCATTATCACTGTGCCTCTGGAATGCAAAATCTATGTAATACAATTTTCTTAGCTAATAATCTTTTAGATAATCTTAATTGGGGACCCTTTTGACAGGATTCTTCTCTCTTATCCTTGTGCATGCCAAAATATTGTATATAGAGAGAGTATAAATCATTCCTAGTATACCCAGATAAGAATATTGCATGTACTTGAATTAAAAGACTACATAATTTACTGAGTATGCATGAGTACTTTGCTGCCCTTGAATTCCTATAGTTAAATGCTGTAAGAGTTTTGAGTAGATTTATGCCAGTTTTGAAACACATTAAAAAAAGAGTCACATGAAATATCTTATCCTTTTTCTGTTTTCCTTATATGTCCTCATGTCAGTAACAACCTTCTCCCTGAGCTTATGTAACAAACATTCTTTCCATTTCTTTAATTCATTTATTATATAATATTGTAGATGATACCATTTTTATATCAACTCTCTGTTAGATTATATGAGGTCAGGTGTTAGCCGCAGAGAATCTACTCTAAAACAGAGGAGACTTTTTAAGGACGAAGAATGACAGGACTTGAAAACAATCTCTAGTTGCAAACTGCTAAATAAAATAAATATCGTTGGAGGCTGGAAATGGATATGGAAGCAACTAGGTTTAATTAGAATTAAGTTGACTTGAAGGAGACACAAGAAAGAACTTTAGAAAGATTCAGATTAATAGTTTTGTGCAGCAATTTTCAATTAATTGATTTTCAATAATTATAGTTACTATTCAGAGTCACACAATTCCCTAGTTTATAGAATATAAACTATTATAGAATTCACCTCCTAACCTTCCTTTCTTCTCTATTTTAATTTAATTTAATTCCTTGCTTCATTCTCCCCTATTTCCTAATCTCTCATTCTCTTCTCCTTCTTTTTTTTCCTCATGTCTCTAACCCTCTCACCTCTTTCTCTTCTTTTTCTCTCTACCCCTCATTAACCTACTGATAAAATGCATGCCTTAAATAGCTTGATAAACTGCCTATTTCTCTTAGCTTGCTTTACTATTTTGCTTTGCACTCTATCAGGTTTCAAGCTGCTTCCTCATCCCCTTCTTTTTGAAATAATGCATGAAAAATTAAGTGAACAGCAAGGAAGACTGGAACATTAATCCCGAGTGATCACTAACCAAATGGGCTGACTCTCTGGTAACCTTAGGCAAGAAAGACTCCATTTTTATTGTAATTTCAGAACTTTTGCCACAACTTAATTAAATATTCTATTGGTATCCTGTTACCTGTTTTTTATAATAAATTAGGAGGAAATTTTTTTTTTCTTTTAAATTAGTAAAAGGTTCCTTCCTTATAGGTAATAGAATTCAATTTCACTATAAATGCTTTTTTCATAAATAAGAAAAAACTAAAGAATTTATTTAGCCTCTCTCTCTCTCTCTCTCTCTCTCTCTCTCTCTCTCTCTCTCTCTCTCTCTTTCAATATATGCAGAACTATAACAGCACATATTACACATTTATACATTTACAAGTAGATATCCTCTCCTCTCCTCTCTTCTCTTCTCCTCTCCTCTCCTCTCCTCTGCTTACTTTTCCTCTCCTCTCCTGTCTTCTGGCTCCTTCTCTCTCCTCATTTTATTAGCAGTCCTTCCTTTCTAGAAATAAAAATAATTCCTGCTAAGGTTACTGCTTGAAAGCCAACCAAATTCTGTGATTCATTCCTGGTTCTGACACATTAAATGTATGACCATTAGAAAATAAATATCTTGGTGCCTTGGACAACTTTCCAAGACTATACATAAGGAATTTCTGACTTACATAAATGATAGAAATCCCAAACTTGAAATATGAGACACTGATAAAATCACAGGTATTTACCAAAAGAATGAAAATGATTGAACAAAAAGTTACACATTTAAGATTTTCATTTAATAAATTTTATTCACAAACCTTGACTTCAAATTTCTTTTTTAACCAATGTAATGAGAGTGACATCCATCAACTTGTTTAGATGATGCAACTTCTCCATATGGATGAAAGGAAAGAATTTTTAGAAAATTATGACAGTATGAATAGAATTCTTTTGGAAAGATTGGAAAAGTCATTCTGTAATTAACTGTTTCAGTTGGTTATTATGATGTTTATTTTTCATTTTTGAAGATGACCTTGACATAAGGGTGGTGATGTCATGAAAAGCAAGTGAACTGAATTTGAGCATAGGGGAGCTATGTTAAGTCAGCAGCCTCACTTTTTCCTCTGGAGCCATCTGGAGAGATACGAATCAGGACAACTAGAGATACACATAGAAGCAAGGTAAATCAGAGTCAAGTTAGTAGTCCAAGCTCACTCAGCTAATAAATATCAAGGTTTGGTGCCAGACTTGAAATTAGGCCTTCCTAACTTCAATGTTGGTGCTCTATCCACTGTACCACCTAGCTGTCAATTGGATAGCCTTTTTGGTTAGAAGGATTTTTTTTTGATTGGTTGAATAACTAGAACTGATATTCAATAAGACTTACAACAGTTTTAGACTTCTCTTTATTTTTCATACCTAGTAAACTTGATAACTCTTTCCCTTATACCAATCAGGTAAAAGTTAGATGGTAAGGGAACATACTTAGGGTCTTCTTCTCTCTTTGTACTATACACCCTCCAAGAAATAAGTTTAAGTGATATTTGTTGCTGTCAATTTCCTTTTTTGAGGGGGTGGCTTTTGTGTCTCACTGAATTGATCACTGCACTATTAATCAGAAAAAAACTCTTCTTCTTGAGTATAAATCTGCCTTTGACATTATCTGAGTGATCCTGAGAAATCACTTAATTTAGTTTGCCTCAGTTTCCTGTTCTATAAAATGAGTTGGAGAAGGAAGTGGCAAACAGCTTCAATTTCTTTCTTTTTTTTTAATTTTATTTTTTAATTCTCATTTTGTACAAATGTTTTTTTACATTAATAAAATATTCTTGTTTAAGAGTAAAAAAAATTAAAATTAAAAAAATAACAGTAATAATTGTAGGTATGGCCAGGTGGTGCAATGGACGAAGCACAAGCCCTGGAGCCACGAGCATCCGAGCCCACATCCAGCCCCGTAGACCCAACAATCACCCAGCCGTGTGACAGGCAAGCCACCCAATCCCCACTGCCCTGCAAAATCCTAAAAGAAGAAAAAAAAGACCCAAAATAAAATAAAATAGTAATAATAGTAGGGGTGGCTGAGTGGTGGACAGAGCATTGGCCCTTGAGTCAGGAGCAGCCGAGTCCAAATCCAGCCTCAGACACTGAAACATCACCCTGCTATGTGGCCCCAGGCAGGCCACCCAGCCCCATTTGCCCTGTACCCTCCCCCAAATAATAATAATAAAAATTGTGCTTCAGTCTTTTTTTCCAACACCAACTCTGTCATGGGTGGATGGCATTCTTTATGGTAAGTCCATCACAAAAGTTACTTCTATATTTTTCCAATGAAGAAGCCCTGAGCCCCCATACCCCTCCTTAGGCCCAGAATCCACCTGGCACTATGGTCCTGGACAGGACATCCAATCCTAGCCCCTTGCAAGAGGTAAAAAAGAAAATGTGTTATATCTGACCACTCTCCCCCCATGGTCCATCCTCTCCTCCTTTACTCACATCCCCACCCCTTCCCACTGCTCCCCCACTTCTTACTCCAGATGCCTATACCACATTGAGTATATATGCTGTTTCCTCTCCTAGCCACCTCTGATGAGAGCAAAGGTTCCCTCATTCCCCCTTGCCTCCCCCCTTCCATATCATTGCAGTAGCTCTTTGTAATAAAAAAAAAATTATTATATGAAATATCTTGGCCTATTCCCCCTCTCCTTTTTCTTTCTCCCATTACATTTCCCTTTTTTTCTATTGACTCCATTTTACACTATATTTTGTCTTTGAATTCAGCTTTCTCCTGTGCTTCAACTATAAAAGCTCCCTCTACCTGCTCTATTAACTGAGAAGGTTCATATGAGTATTATCAGTGTCATTTTTCTAGGCAGGAAATCATGCAGTTCATCATCATTAAGTCCCTCATATTTCCCCCCTTTCCTCCAAACTCCGTGCTTCACCTGAGTCCTGTATCTGAAGATCAAACCTTCTGTTTAGCTCTGGCCATTCCAAAAGGAACATTTGAAATTTCCCTGGTTCATTGAAGTCGATCTTTTTCCCTTGAAGAGGACATTCAGCCTTGCTGGGTAGTTCATCCTTGGCTGCATTCTAAGCTCTTTTGCCTTCCAGTATATTGTATTCCAAGCCCTATGAGCTTGCAGTGTAGTTGCTGCTAAGTCCTGTGTGATCCTGTTTGCAGCTCCATGATATTTGAACTGTGTCCTTCTGGCTGCTTGTAATATTTTCTCTTTGACTTGGGAGTTCAGAAACATGGCTATAATATTCCTAGGGGTTGGATTTTTGGGATCTCTTTCTCTGGGGGATCAGTGGATTCTCTCCATTTCTATTTTTCCCTCTGCTTCTAGGATATCAGGGCAAATTTCCTGTAGTAATTTTTTGAAAATGATATCAAGGCTCTTTTCCCAATCATGACATTGAGGTATTACAATAATTTTTAAATTATCTTTCCTAAGTCTGTTTTCCATATCAGTTGTTTTTTCAATGAGGTATTTCACATTTTCTTCTAATTTTTCATTTTTTTTGGTTCTGAAGTATTGATTCCTGATTTCTGGTAAATTCATCAGTCTCCTTGAATTCTATTCTTTGTCTGAAGGATTTGTTCTCCTCAGAGAGTTTTCTTATCTCTTTTTTCCATCTGGCCAATTTTTCTTTTTAAGGCATTCTTCTCCTCAATAACTTTTTGAACTGTTTTATCCATTTGACTTAAGCTGGTTTTTAGCATGCTATTTTCTTCAGCATTTTTTTGGATTTCCTTGACTAAGCTGCTGACTTCATTTTCATGCTTTTCCTGTATCTCTCTCCTTTCTTTTCCCAGTTTTTTCTTCCAACTCCCTCATTTTATTTTCAAAGTCTTTTTTGAGCTCTGTCATAGCCTGTACCCAATTTCTGTTTTGCTTGGAGTCTTTAGATGCAGGAGCTTGTGCTTCCTCATCTTCAGACTGAGTATTTTGATCCTTCTTGGGCTTATTTGCAAAATATTTCTCAATGGTCTTCCTCTTGTTTCTCTGCTTGCTCATTTTCCCAGACTGTGCCTGGTTTTGGGGTGCTTCCTGAGCTTTTGGGACACTCCCACAATGGTCTCAGTGTGTGAGGCTCTGTCCTCCCTCCTGGTCTGTGAATGACCATAAGCGCTCCCCTCTGGCCTAGGGCTTATTTTGGGGGGGGGGCTGATGTTCTATATGGGGGCTAGACTGCTAACAGGATCTGAATATGTTCAGAGACCCAGTGTCCTGTTCCAGAGACAGAGGACAGAGCTCAGCATCTCTCTTCACTCCCCTCCCTCAGCTCAATGGGCTCATGCCCTGGAGGGTCCTGCTTATGGGCTGCGCCTGCTTCTGTTTCAGGATCTGGGCAGCTTGCTGTGTGACCTGAGGGCTGGGTTCCATGTGTTTGCTCTGGCAGAGGTCCCCTGCTGTTCCCTCAGTTTGTGCTTGGTCCTCCCCAGAGTGCAGCTCAGGGGACTCCCCCGCTGCTGTGAGCCATGGCTCCTGGCCCTGGGGCTACCTCTGGGAGGCTGAAATTCTTTCTCTGGCGGGCCACCCCTCTGGTGGGCCGGGCCGCCCCTCTGACCCCAGGGAGCAGAGCCTTTCTGCTATTTTCTAGGTTACCTTGAGTAGGAGAACTGCCTCACTGGGTCCCTTTGTGGGTTCTGTCTCTTGAAAGTTTAGTTAGAATCCTTAGTTTCACGTTTTATCAGAGAGCGCCTAAGACTTGATCCCTTCTTGTGGCCATCTTGGCTCCATCCCCCCCCCCCCCAACTTCAGTTTCTTTACCAAGAAAAGCTCAAATGGAGTCACAAGTTGACATGACTGAACAACATACTTCTTTTTAAAATTTTGTTTATATTGATTTACTGCTAATTTTATTGTTGCTTTTCAGTGTTCTATGTAAAATTTATGGAATTTCAAGCAGTTGTTATAACTTTTAGAAAGAACTTGGGACAGAAAGATTAATATTGATAATATGAACAAGCATCCATAATTATTAAAACTGAAAAACAGCTAAAGGTCCACAATAAATTCAAATTTAGCTATGGGAGGAAGTAGAATGAGAGGGAGAACCTCTGAATTTTCTTTTTTTTTTTTTAAGGTTTTTGCAAGGCAAATGGGGTTAAGTTGCTTGCCCAAGGCAACACGGCTAGGTAATTATTAAATGTCTGAGACCGGATTTAAACCCAGGTACTCCTGACTCCAGGGCCGGTGCTTTATCCTCTGTGCCACCTAGCCACCCCTGAACCTCTGAATTATCAATAATAAAAGTCTACATAGGAAGACCAATAAGGATCCCAAGGAACAAATCACTTCTTCATTTAAAAATTTTATTTATGGCAATGGGGTTAAGAGCAACTTGCCCAAAGTCTCACAGCTCGGCAATTATTAGGTGTCTGAGGCTAGAATTGAACTCAGGTACTCCTGTCTTCAGGGCTAGTGCTCTATCCACTACACCACCTAGTTGCCCACAACAAAGTCAGCATTGTAGAGCACAAGAAAAAGAAAATAGTAGAACAAGGTAGGAAGACTCACCAGGGATGGCTAGGATGGGGATAAGAATGTACTGGCAAATATAAAATAATCAGATCTATCCCCAAAATGTATTCATAACACACTTATATTTTACATAAATATTAATGCATTCTCCAGAACATTTTTAAAATTGGGCAATTAAGAGAATAAATTTAGTTCTGATTTGTAGCATAAGTCAATTTGTAGCATAAGTCAATTTCTAAAGTGTAAATGCACATTTCCAATTTAACAATTGGTTCTTAAGAGCTGGTGTGAGATGATTTTACAACAACCTTGGGTGGGAAGGAAGAACTATTTGTAAAGTTCCTTATTTTACTTAATAATTCATTTTAATTTTAGATAGATAGATAGATAGATAGATAGATAGATAGATAGACAGACAGAGAGAGATATTTAAGTTACAAGTTTACCTTCCACCTTCCCTTCCCACCCCACTCTCCTCAGTGGTAAAGTCAGTTTAACATTACAATGCATACATGTTTGTGATAAACATATTTACAGATTAGTCATTTTCAGGATGAGGAATAAGGATTAAAGGAAAGAGATATAAAAGATAATTTTTATAAAATGTTCATCAGATTCTTTAGTGTTTTTTGTCTTGTTTTGTTTTGTTTTCCTTTCTCTGGATGGGGTTAACATTGTCCACAATCAGTCTAACAGGGTTGTCCTATCTCTCTGAACTACTGAGAGGAGCTGCTTCCTTCAAGGTTATTCATCTCAAAATGTTGTTTTTAACGTGTACATTGTTCTATTGATTCCACACGCTTTGCTCAGCATGAGATACTAAAACTCATTCCACACTTCTCTAGAGTCTGATCATTTTTGGTTTCTAATAGAACAATAATATTCTCATAACATTGATGCCACATAACTTATTTAGCCATTCCCCCAATTATGGGCAGCCCCTCAATTTCCAGTTCTTTAACACTATCAAAGAGCTACTATCAATATTTTGGAACATGTGAGACTTTTCCCTTTTTTAATGATTTTTTTTTCTGGATATTGGCCTAGAATTGTAGTGGCTAACTCCACCAGCAACATAGCAATGTCCCAATCCTCCCACAACCTCTCCAGCATTGATTAATTTCTTTTTCTCACTTTCACTAATCTGATAGGTTTGAGGTGATACTTTATTGTTGTTTTTATTTGCATCTCTCTAATCAATGAAGATTTGGAGCATTTTTTCTTATCATCATATATAATATTAATATCTTCATTTGAAAACTCTATATTCATATCCTTTGACCATTTTTTTAATTGGGGAATGACTTGTAATCTTATAAAATTGATGTAATTCTCAATATACTTTAGAAATGAGACATTTATCAGAACCCCTAGCTGTGAAGTTTGTTTCCCAGATTTCTGCATTTCTTCTAATTTTAAACTCAGGTCCTCCTGACCGCAGGGCAGGTGCTCTACCTACTGAGCCACCTAGCTGACCCTTTTCCTTCTAATTTTGGCAGCACTGATTTTATTAGGCAAAACTTTTAAATTAGTCAAAACAATTCATTTTGAAGTTTATAATGTACTCTAATTCC
Source organism: Macrotis lagotis (assembly GCF_037893015.1). Lineage (NCBI taxonomy): Eukaryota > Metazoa > Chordata > Mammalia > Peramelemorphia > Peramelidae > Macrotis > Macrotis lagotis. The sequence continues at coordinate 143,077,156 of NC_133659.1, read as the reverse complement.
TGTTTAATATAAATTCATCCCCTTTTCATTGATCTGATAAAGTATTTCTTGGTTTCTTAATTTATCTAAGGTGTCACCCTTTTTGTCTAAATCCTGTACCCATTGCAAACTTATTTTGGTATAGGGTGTAAGACATGGATCTATGCCTAATTTTTGCCATACTATTTTCCAGTTTTCCCAACAATTTTGGTCAAATAAGTGAGTTCTTATCCCAGAAGCTGATGTCCTTCTATGTGTCAAACAGTATCTTGTTCTAGTCATCTATTGTGGTATATTTTGAACCCATTCTAATCTATTGATCCATTACTCTATTTCTTAACCAGTAATAGGCAGTTTTGATGACTGATGCCTTATAGTATAGTGTTAGGCCTGGTAGAGCTAGGCCACTATCCTTTACATTTTTTTCTTCAGTTCCCTTGCTACTCTTGATCTTTTGATCTCCAAGATAAATTTTGTTACTATTTTTTCCTAATTGGGTAAAGTAGTTATTTGGTAGTTTGATTGGCATGGCACAGAATTGTAAGGGACTTTTGTGTGTGTTTGCTGTCTGCAAACATTGGCTATTGTTTGACTTGTAATTAGAGAATGCCTTGAGATTGGGAGTGGAAAAAATGTATTTAAGCACTTGTATTTGGTTGAATACATGGAGAACTTTTCAGAGAACATTCCATTTTTGTCTCCAGCTTCTTCAATGATCATCTGGGTAAAGGATAAAATAGTCTGCAGAAACATAACACAGAATAAGTAATTTAATTTGGATAGAAATGTCATTTTTATTATATTAACTTGACTTAACCATCAGCAATTGACATTTTTCTAATTACTTAGATCTGACTTTATATGAGTAAGAAATGCTTTATAATTTTGTTTATCCAGTTTTTTTGTTTTATCTTGGGAGGTAGATTCCCAAGTATTTAATGTAGTCTATTGCTTTTTTAAATGGAATTTCTGTTTCTATCTCTTACTCCTGGGTTTTGTTGTTCATATATAGAAATGAGGTTATTCTCATTACATATAATATTTTGATGGTTTTAGATAGTGGTTATTATTTTAAGGAAAACTCCATTTATTCCAAAACATCCTAATGCTTTTAATAGGAATGGATGTTGTGTTTCATCAAAGGTTTTGCAGCATGTTTTGAGATAATCATATGATTTTTGTTGGTTATGCTATTGATATCTTCCATTATGTTGAGTGTTTTCCTAATATTGGATCATTCCTACCTACCTGGTATATATCCTTCCTGATAATGGTGCATTATCCAAGTAATAACTTGCTGTAGTCTCATTGTTAAAAGTTTATTAAAGATTTTTGCATGAATATTCATTAGGGAAATTGAGTTATAATTTTCTTTGTCTGTTTTGGTTCTTCCTGGTTTCAGGATCAGCACCATATTGGTGTCATAAAAGGAGTTTGGTAGAATTCCTTCCTCTGCTGTTATTTTAAATAGTTTATTTAGAAAAAAGAATTAATTATTCCTTAAATGTTTGGTAGAATTCACTTGTGAATCCTTTTGGACCTGGAGACTTTTTATAAGGGAGTTTATTCATGGTTCATTCAATTTTTTTCTGAAATGGTGTTCTTTAAAGCAATTTATTTCTTCTTCTGTTAATCTGGGTCATTTGTATTTTTCTTAATATTTATCCATTTCACTTAAGTTGTCCAATTGTTTAACATAGAATCTGGCAAAGTAGTTCCAAATTATGTCTTTAATTTCCTCCTCATTGGTGATTAGTTTGCCCTTTTCATTTTTGATATTGGTTATTTGGTTATCTTCTCTCTCTTTTTTTTAAATCATATTAAACAGAGGTTTGTCTATGTTGTGACTTTTTCATAAAATCAAATCTTAGATTTATTTTTGAGATCAATGTTCTTTTTTACTATTTTATTAATCTCTCCCTTGATTATCAGGCTTTCTAATTTGGTATTTAATTGGGGATGTATAATTTGGGGCTTTTTTAGTTGCATACTCAATTCATTGATCTCCTCTTTCTCTATTTTATTCATTTAGGCAATTAGAGATATAAAATTTTCCTCCAATACTTCTTTGGCTACATGCCATAAATTTTGCTATGATGTCTCATTATCATCATTTTCTTCAATATAATTATTGTTTATTTCTATTATTTGCTGCTTGATCCACCCATTATTTAAAATAAAGTTATTTAATTTCCAATTTGTTCTTGATTTATCTTTCCATGACCTTTTATTACATACAATTTTTATTGCATCATGATTTGAGAAGTGTGTATTTATTATTTCTCCCTTTCTGCATTTTATCTTAAGGTTTTTGTGCCCCAGTACATAGTCAATTTTGGTGAAGATGCCATGTACTGACAAGAAAAAGGTATATTCTTTTCTGTCCCCATTAAGTTTTCTCCATAGGTATATCATATCTAAGTTTTCTAAGATTTCATTCACCTTCTTAACTTCCTTCTTGTTTATTTTGTTGTTAGATTTATCTAGTTCTGATAGAGGGAGCTTGAGGTCTCATATTATTAATGTTTTGCTGTCTATTTTTCCTTGTAAATCATTCAACATTTCCTCTAGGAATCTAGAAGCTATCCCACTAGGTGCATACATGTTTAGTATTGATATAGCTTCATTTCCAGTGGTGTCTTTTAAGAAAATGTAGTTTCCTTCCTTATTGCTTTTAATGAGATTGATTTTTGCTTTTACTTTGTCTAAGATAAAAATCTCTACTGCAAATATTTTTTTTACTTTAGTTGTGGCATAATGTATTTTGCTCCAACTTTTTATCTTTACCCTGTGTGTATCTTTCTGCTTCAAATGTGTTTCCTGTAAATAACATATTGTAATATTCTGATTTTTAATCCATTCTGCTATCCATTTGTTTTATTAGATGGTTCAATCCATTCACATTTACAGTTAAGATTATTAATTCTGTATTTCCCTCTATGCTCTCTCCATTTGTATTTCTCTTTCCCTTTATCTTCTTCCACCTCACCAAAATTTTACTACCTTTCCCCTTTGATTTATCTTTAAAAAATTTAAATTTCAGATGATTTTACTTATATTTCCTTCTTCCCTTATCTTCCTCTTTCCCAATCTCTCCCTTCCCTGTAGATTAAGTTAAATTTTTTTAAACCCAAGTAGGAATGCGTTTTATTCCCTCCCTGGATTAAATCTATTGAATAGAATTTACACAACATTCACATTCTCCCTTCTTTCCCTCTAAAACCATAAATCTTTGTGCCTCTTCCCTTGGTGCTCTAATATTATATCAAGTATCATCAACCACTGTTCTTGATTGCTTGATAAGCTCCTATTGTTATCAAGATATCATTGCAATTTGTTTACTTGTTTATTGCTAAACAGCATTGACAAAAATTGCATCAAATTATAATCATTTTTTACCTTATTCCCTTTCCAAGTGCCTTTCAAGTACCCACTATCCTCTACACAACCCAAAGTATCCTCCAAAGCCATATCATTTCCTGAACTATTTATGGCCCTGCCTCCTGGCCTATTTTCTTTCCCACTTTACCTCCCCATCTCTCACTCAAGTTACTTAACACCATTTTTAGATGAGCTAAGTCCTTTTGTCTCTCCCACTTTACCTCCCATCCAGGCTACTTAATCCCTTGTTAAGTGAAGTATCCTGCCCTAATTAACTGAAATTGTCTTGAAGATCTCTAAGCACTAGGAGACTCTGAAGGTCTTACTGAGAACTTTTTCAAATGACTCTCAGTAATAGAGACATTGTCTCTGGTCCTTGCAGCTTATGAGGCCCTCATTAGACAAGGTGCTTGGCACCTTGTGATTAAAAACAGTCAGAGTATAATGAGATACTTAAGTGAAAGTTGACATTTCTGCTTTTTTTTTCCAGGGCTTTTTATCTCAAACATAGTGATGTGACCTTGGACATCTTCAGTTGATAGCAAGAACCAATCAACCTATATCCCTTAGGTTCATTATCTTCAATTATATTCTACCCTCTCAATTATCCTTAGAAAAGTAAAGTTCTAATGAGTTAAAAAATTTTTATCCTTCCTTTTAGGGACCAATGTTTGTTTAAAACAGTTTTGTCTTTTCTGTCCCCTTTTGGATCTACAATTTTTATATAACTCTTCAGTCATGTATTTGGCAATTGAATTCTCTTTTCAGTTCTGGTTTTTGTGTCAGGAAATTCTGGAAATACTGTTTTTCATTGAAGATCCATATTTCTCCCTGAAAATGCATGCTGAATTTTACAGGGTAGTACATTCTGGTTTGTAATCCCAGGACCTTAGCTCTTTGAAATATGTTATTCCAGTTCTTCCTGTCCTTCAGTGTTGAAGCTGATAGGCCCTATGCTAGTCTGATTGTGTTACCTTTTGTATTTGAATTGTTTTCTTTTTGCTATTGGCAATATTCTCTTTTATATTTGAGGATTCTGGAATTTGGCTATTACAGCCCTTGCAGTTTTTATGTTAGCAAGGCTTCTGTGGATTCTAGAGGGATTCTGTGGAATTCTTTCAATTGTTATATTGCTATCTTGTTAAGGTTGACTGCGGCGTTTTTCCTTATAATTTCCTGCATGATGTTTTCTAGGTTTTTCTTTTGGTTCAGTCTTTGTAATAGTAAATGATTCATAGGCTGTCTTTCCTGGAACTGTTTTCTAGGGTATTTATTTTCCCTAGAAGTTACTTTAGATTTTCTTCAATTTTTTCATCCTTTTTATTTTGTTTGATGAAATCTTGTATTCTTGTAGATTCATTGATTTCTAACTGTTCAATTCCAGTTTTTAGTATTGTATTTTCTTCAATTCCCTTTTGTGTTTCCCTTTTAAAGATTTTGAATTGTCTGGTCAAATTTCACGATTTTCCTTTCTGACTTTCATTTCTTTTTTTCTATTTTTTCCTTCCTCTCTTCTTTAGGTTTTTAAATCCTTTTTAAGGTCTTTGATGAGTTTTTATATTAGAGGCCAATTTATAAACTGTTTTGAAACTTCTCCTGCAAGTGATGTTTCACACCTTTCTTCTCCAGACATGGCATTGCTGTCATCTTTATTTGTGAAACATTTTTCTATAGTGACCATTCTTTTAGCTCTTTTGCCCATCTTTGTTGATATAATTTTGCTCCTGGGGTATATGGAGAATGGATCCAAGATTTTATTTTGCTGGGGCTGGAGTCTGAACCCTGGCTTGTTGTTGACCAAGATGTTTCCTATGTAGTCCAGGCCTTGCCTTTGCAAAAGTTTCCCCTCCCCCCAGCCTTTATGTCCAGGTTCTGACTTAACAGAGTCTTTTAGCCTGGTGTTTTCAGGGTTCAGACTTTGTTTGGGGTTGTTATCCTCCCTGTTTGCTTGCTATCCAGCTGCTGGAACCTCTGTTATTATTAAGCTGTTGGGATCTTGATTGCTCTGTGGCTATAAACCTCCTGCTGGGCTTCCCAGCTCTCCTGTCTTCTGAACTTTACTTCCTCTTTTCCCCCAAAGAGACCGACCTTCAATGAAGATGAAAGTTTCTTTGAATGTTTTCTTTTTCTTGGTGTGATCTGTAGTGGGAATATCAGAGTAGAGGCTTCAGATATCTTTGGTAGGAAAAGGAGCTTGATAGCTACACAACACCATGTTGAGTCTGCAATTGAAAGGTTTTTGAAGTTTCCTTAAACTGCAGAATATGAGAAAGAAAAAAAATATATATAATAAGACTAGGGCCAGGTTGTGAAGTGTGAGTTACCCCCATTCTCATCTACAGTTAAGATTAATTATTCTGTATTTCTCTCTGTTATCTTTCTACAATTAAATTTTCTCTTCCCTCTCCTCTTATTCCTCTTCACCAAAATTTTACTCCCATATTTCCTTGACTTTTCTTTTAAAATTTTACTTTCAGTTTATTTTCACTTATCCTTTTGCTGTCCCTTTTATCAGTCCCTTCTTCCCTGATCTTTGCCTTTCCCTTCCCCTGCCCACCTCATCCCTATAGATTAGGATCAATTTTTTTTTTAAACCCAGGTAGGTATGTATCTTATTCCCTCACTGGACCCAAATCTATTGAATCGAATTTACTCAGTTTTCACACTCTCCCTTCTTTCCCTCGAAAAGTATAATCTTTGGGCCTCCTTCACCTGTTGTTTTATATTGCTCTAGTACTGTTAATCAGGTATCATCAATCACAATTTGATGATTTTTTTTATAAAAGAAAGATTTTATTTATTTTGAATTTTACATAATCTTGCTTCCCTTGCCCTAGCCCCCACAGAAGGCAGTCTGTTAATCAATTTGATTATTTGATTGATAAACTCATATTTTTATCAAAGCATAATCCCAGATTGATTGATAAGCAGCATTGTCTCAAATTGCAGCAAATTATAATTATATTTATTTTTTACCTTATCCACTTTTCAAGTACCCTCCAAGGATTACACTGTCCTCCTCATGAGCCAAAGTAACATCAAAGCCAAATCATTTATTGAACTATTTTTTTTCCCTTCCCCAGGCCTATTTTCTCTCTTTATCCCCACCCCCATCCAGGTTACTTAACCTCTTCTTAAGTGAAGCAGGACCTATGTTCTCTCACTTTTGCCCCCCCCCCACCTCCACCAAGGTTACTTAACCCCCTTGATAACTGCATAAGTTTATTATGGTTATTAAGCTAGATTAAGTCAAGTACTGATTTAATTAACTATAAAAATCTTAGAGATCTCTAAGTATTGGGAGGCTCTGAAAGTCTCACCTAATAATTTTAAAAATGATTGCAAGTTCTGGAAATACTGATTCTGCACTGCCTGTTTATGATGCCCTCATTGGTTAAAGTGAAAAGTTTAATCAACACAGCAGAATTAAAGTGGGTCATAGGACAATGAGACATTTAAATTTTAAGTTAACACCCTTATTTTTCACCAGGGATTTTTGCCTCAAGCTTCCTGATACCATCTTTGAACTTTCCAATGGAAATACAGGACCCTTTTATACCCATAATCCTTTAAGTCCAATTTCTTTAAATTCGACCCTTTAATTCTTCTAAGAAAAGTAAAGTTCTAAAGAATTAGAAATGTTATGTCTTACCTTTAGGGGTTTATATAATATGGTGGTCTTGACCAACATTTGTTTGAATTGTTTTGCTTTTTCCTTCCCCTTTTCATTTAACTTTTTTATGCATCTCTTGAGTCATGTATGTGGTGATTGAATTCTAGGTTCATTTATGATCTTTGTTTCTGGAAATTCTAGAAATCCTGTATTTCATTGAGTATCCATCTCTTCCCCTGACAATATATGTTGAATTTTGCAGTGTAGTACATTCTGGGTTGTAATCTTTGATAATATGCTGTTTGATATATGATACTGCAGGTCTGATCCTTCAGTGTTAAGGCTGATAGGTCTTGTTGTGAGTATGATTGGGTTTCCTTTCTATTTGAATTGTTTTCATTTTGCTACTTGCAATATTCTTTCCTTTATTTCTCAATTTGGCTATAATAGCTCTTGAAATTTTTATCTTGGGGTATCTTTCTGGAGGGGTTTTGTGGATCTGTGGATTATTTCAATGGTTATATTGCTTTCTTGTTCTAGATTGGACAGTTTTCTCTTACCATTTCTGGCATGATGTTTTCTAGGTTTTATTTTTTTTTTATTTAGGCTTTCTGGTAGTCCAATGATTTGAAGGTTGTATCTCCATCTATTTTTCAGGTCATTTCTTTTTTCCTAAAATTTACTTTACATTTTCTTCAATTTTAGCACTCTTTTTATTTTGTTTGGTGGAATTTTGTAGTCTTATTGATCCATTGGTTTCTATTTGTTCAATTCCAATTTTTAGGGTTTTATTTTCTTGAATTAGCTTAAATATTTAGAATCCTCTCATTAATTTTTTCATAATTTTCCTGTATAAAACTTATTTCTTTTCCTATTTTTCTTCTTCCTCTCTTCTTTGGTTTTTAAATTTCTTTTAATTTCTTAAATGAGCTTTTGTATTTTAGTCCAATTTATAGACTTGTTTTGATACTTCCCCTATGAGTGATTTTTTTTCCCTGATTTCTTCTTCAGACATGGCATTGTTTTCATCCTTGTCTGTAAAGTAGTTTTCTATGGTGAGCTTTCTCTTAATTTTCATGCTCACCTTTCAGCTCTGCTCCTGGGGTATAGGGAGTATAGATCCAAACTTTGCAGAGGTTTCTTTTCTCCTTTATATCCAGATTCTGACTTAGCAGTGGTTTGTTCTCTACCTAGTCTTATATTTTGCAATGGTGTTCTCAGGGTTCAGACATTGCTTGCCATTGGGATCCTCCCTGCTGGCTCGCTATGAAGCTGCCAGGATCCGTGCTATTATCAAGCTGTCTGGAAATGGATTGCACTGTGACTAAAAGCGTCCAATTCTCTTTCCCTGCCCTCCTGTCTCCTGGATTTTACTTCCCCTTTTTTCTCCCCCAAAGAGACAGACATTCACTGAAGATCTTCCATGATCTCTACCATTGAAAACTGTGAATCTTTTCTTCTTATTTGGGGTATCTGCTGCTTGAATGTCAGAATAAAGGTTTCATTTATCTTTGATAGGGAAAAGCACTTAGGATCACGTTAGTCTCATGTTGCCATTATGACTTTGCCCTGTAAGTCCCCTTTGAGTCTTTAATGTTTAAGTTACTGTCTCCTGTGCAATTCTGACTATGGCTTCATGGTATTGGAATTGTTTCTTACTAATTATCTACAGTCTATTCTTCTTGAGCTGATAATTCTGGAATTTGTCTAGGATATTCCTTTGAGGTTTTGTTTTCAATTCTCTTTCAGGAGGTGATTGTTGGATTCTTTCAATGACTATTGTGTCTAGCATATTAGGGAATTTTTCCTTGATGATTTCTTTTTTTATAAGATTTAATTTATTTTGAGTTTTACAATTTTTGCCCTAATCTTTCTTCCCTCCCACCACAGAAGGCAATTTGCCAGTCTTTACTTTGTTTCTATGGTATACATTGATCAAAATTGAATGTGATGAAAGAGAAATCATATCCTTAAGGAAGAAAAATAAAGTATAAGACATAGCAAGATTACACAATAAGATATCTTTTTCCTCTAAATTAAAAGTAATAGTCCTTAGTCTTTGTTTAAACTCTACAATTCTTTCTCTGGATACAGATGCTATTCTCCATCACAGATGGCCCAAAATTGTCCCTGTTTGTTGCACTGATGGAATGAGCAAGTCCATCAAAACTGATCATCACCCCATGCTGCTGTTAGGGTGTACAATGTTTTTCTGGTTCTGCTCATCTCGCTCAGCACCTTGATGTTTTCTTAAAAGCCATAGTCAAGGTTCTTTTCTTGACTATGACTCTCAGATATGTAAATAATTCTAAAATTATTTCTCCTGGATGCATTTTTCAAGTCAGATATTTTTCTAATGAGGCACTTTATATATTCCTACATTTTTCTTTTTGTTTTAAATTTTGTTTGACTATTTTTTGATGTCTTATATAGTCATTAACTTCCACATGACCAATTCTAATTTTTGTTATTTTCTTCAGTGAACTTTTGTATTTCTTTTCATATTTAACTAATTCTACTTTTTGTTTATCCAAGACAATGGGGTTAAATGACTTGCCAAAGGTCACACAGTTAGGGAAATATGAATTCTATTTTTTTAATTTACTTTTCCAGTTACACACAATCACACACAACTTGCTATTTTTTTATTGATTAAATTCTATATTCATCCTTTTCGAAGATTTTTGAGTTCCACATTTATCTATCATCTTTCTTTCCTTTCCTTCTCCACTCATCATGATAGCAAACAATGTTATATATGTTGTACATGTACAATCATATTTAACATATGTCCACATTTGTCATGTTGTGAAAGAGGGATTAGATCTAAGGGTGTGTGGTGGTGGGGGATCATGAGAAAAAAAAGAAAAACATAAAAGAAATTTTTTAAAAAGTGAACAAAGTTTGCTTTGCTCTGCAACCAGACTTCATATTTATTTTTCTTTCTTTATGTGGGTGACATTTTCTTCAACAGATTTCTCAGCAATGTCCTAATCACTGAACTTCTAAGAAGAGCTGTGCACTTGATAGTTTGCTGTTAATGTGTATAAATTTACTTCACTCACCATCAATTTATGTAAGTCTTTCCAGGCTTTTCTAAAGTTCAATAGCTCATGATTTCTTACTGAACAATAGTACTCTATCACATGTATATAACTTAGCTTCTTTAGTCATTCCCCAGTTTATGAGAATCCCCCTCAATTCCCAATTCATTGCCACTACAAAAATAACAGCTATAAATAATTTGTACATGTAGGTCTTTTCTCCATTTTAATGAACTTTTTGGGAGATAGATCTCATGTTGTCATTGCTGGATCAAAATGTGTGAAAAGTTTTACTCCTCTTTTGGCATGGTTCTAGATTGCTTGTCAGGATGGCTGGATCAGTTCACAACTCCACCAACGATGCATTAATGTCCCAATTTTCCCACATCCTGTCCAACATTGATTGTTTTCCTTTTTTATTCATTTTAGTCAATTTCATGAGTGTGAGGTGGTACCCCATAGATTTTTAATATACATTTCTCTAAGCAACAATGACTTGGAACATTTTGTCATGTGATTATAAATACTTTTAATATCTTCTTCTGAAAACTGACTCTTCAAATCTTTTGACCTTTTATCAGTTGGGGAATGACTTGCAACCTTATAAATTTGATTCAGTTATCTATATGTTTTAGAAATGTATCCTTTATCAGAAACATATGCTATGAAAATTGTTTCCCAACTGTCTGCCTTCCTTCTAATCTTCATTGTATTAGTTTTGCATTTATAAAATCATGCTAATTTAATAATGCAAAAATTATTCATTTAGCATTTTGTAAATTTCCTCATCTCATATTTGGTCATATATAGAGTATTCCTTGTTCTCCTAACTGTTATCACCCTTTATGTCTAAATCCTAGACCCATTTTGAGATGAGGATCTATGCATAATTTTTCTCTTCATGCTGGTTTTCTCAGCAGTTTTTGACATACAGTGAATTCTTATCCCAGAGGCTGGAGACATTGAGTTTATCCAATTGAATCCTTTACTATTGTTTCTATAATATCTAATCGAATTAAGGAAGCTGATTCTCTATTTTTCAACCAGTACCACAATGTTTTGATGACTGCCGCATTTTTATACAAGTTTAGATTTGGTATGAATAGCCCTTCTTTCTTTACATTTTTTTTCTTAATTCCCCTTTATAATCTTCAACTTTTGTTGCTCCAGATGATTTTTACTACATTTTTCTTGCTCTGTCAAATAGACTTTTCTTCATTTGTTTCATATGGCACTGAATATGAAACTTAATTTAGGAAGAAATGCCATTGTTATTACATTTGCTGTCTACCCATTAGGCATTTAAAATTATCCAATTGTTTAGAGTTCATTTTATTTACCTAAAAAGTGTTTTGCACTTCTGTTAATATAGTTTCTAGGTTTGTCTTCAGAGGCAGATTATCAAATATGTTATGGTGACTATAGTTACTTTAAATCGATTTTTCTCTTTCTATACCTTGCCATTGGGCTTTATTGGTCATTTCCTGAAATGCTGATGATTTTTGTGGTTTTATTTTATATCCTGGAACTTGCTAATTTTTTAAAATGATTCAATTTATATTCATTTATATTTATATAAATTTCCTTCTTTTAATTCCTTCAATTTCTTTCCCCATTTTGATTGTTAAAATTCACCTTTCTAATTCAATATTGAATAACATTGGTGATAATGGAATCCTTTTTTCACCCTGATCTTGTTGAAAATGCTGCTGGTTTAGCTCCCTTACATATACTGCTTCCCTATGGTTTTAGATAGATATTGATTATCATTTTAATGAACACTCCATTTATTACTTTGTTCTTCAGTGTTTTCAGTAGGAACAGGTGCTATATTTTGTCAAAGGATTTCTTTCAGTATCCATCAAATAATCAAGATTTCTGTTAACTTTATTATTGATATGGTCAATTACAATGTTTTTCTAATATTGAACTGTCCCTGCTTACCTGGCATAAAACCTGACATATTTTATTATAACAGTGATATCTTTAATTCCTTTGCTAAAATTTTATTTTAAATTATTTCATCAATATTCTTTATGGAGATTGATCTATAATTTTCATTGTTTTTTTTTTGTTGTTGTTGTTTTGACTCTTCCTGGTCTGGTTGCCAGAACCATGATGGAATTAAAGGAGGAATTAAACAGAACTCTTTCTTCAGCTATTTTTTTCCAAATATTTTAAATAGAACTGGAATCAATTGTTCTTTAAATGTTTTAGTATAATTCACTTGTAAATCCATCTAGCCATGGAAATTTTTTTCTTAAACAGTTTATTGATCCCTTGTTGAATTTATTTATTTGAAATGAGCTTAGTTATTCTATTTCCTCTTCTGTTCATATGGGTAGTTTATGATTTGCAGATATTCATGATTTCACTTATATTGTCAGATTGGAATACAGCTGGGCAAAATTGCCTGAAGTTATTTCTATAATTTCCTCCTCATTGACTTCCTCATTGAGGGAAAGTTCACCCTTTTCATTTTTCATATGAATAATTTGATTTTCTTCATAAATTTTTAAAAATTAAATTAATTTTTATTGTATTTTGTCTTTTCATAAAACCCACTCCAAGTTTTAATAAGAATAATCATTGACCTTCATTCTCAAAGAAGACCATGGCATCAGGGAAGTGATGCCATGACAAGCCCATGAATTGGATAAGGTTGGTGACTCAGGACAGGACTCAAATTTTATTTATTATATCAGTGGTTTTATTACTTTCAATTTTGTTAATTTCCCCTTTGATTTTCAGATTTTCTACTTTTATATTTACTTGAGGTTTTTAAAAGTTTGTTCATTTTCTAGTTTTTTTAGTTTCAAGCCCAATTCATTGATCTCCTCTTTTTTCAGTTTTATTCATGTAAATACTTAGAATTATAAAATATTTCCTAATATCTTCTTTGTCAGCATCACATAGGTTTTGGCATGATATTTCATCATATTCATTGTCTTGAATGAAGTTGTTCATCATTTTTATAATTTTATTGAATTTTTAAAAATTAGGTTATTTAATTTCCAATTAATTTTTATTTTATCATTCCATTGTCACTTATTAAGCAATTTTTATTGCAACATGATCTAAAAAGCATACATTTAATATTTCTGCCTTTCTGCAATTGACTGAGAGGGTTTTATGTTCTAATGCATGACCAGTTTTTCTGTAGGCACCATGAACTATACATATTCCTTTCCTTTTATCACTATTTAATTTTTCTCCGTAGTTCTATCATAATTTAAGTTCTCTAAAGTTCCTTCTTGCTTATTTTCTTTTTTGATTCATCTAATTTTGAAAGAGGGAGACTGAGGTCACCAACTAATTTAATTTTGCTCTCTATGTCTTCCTATAACTCACTGACTTTTCCTCTAATATTTCAGATGCTAAAGCACTTGATTCACATATGTTTAATATTGATATTACTTTTTTCCTATGCTACTTTTCAGGAAGATGTAGTTTCCTTCTTTACCAGTTTTAGTTCGATCTATACTTGCTTTTGCTTTGTCTGATATAAGGATAGCTACCCCTGCTTTCCTGAATTTAACTTGACTTTAATAAATATATATTCTGCTCCAGCCTTTTCCTTTACCCTATGTGAATTGTTCTGCTTCAAATCTATTTCGTGTAAATAACATGTCATATGATTTTTAATCCACTATACTATCCATTTCAATTTTATGGGAGAGTTTATCCCATTCATATTTGGTTAAGATTATTAATTCTGTATTTCTCTCCATTTTGTCTTCCTCCAATTTGCCTTTTTCTCTCTCTCTTTTTCCTTTAACCCTCCTCACTAATATTTTTTGACTATTGTCTCTCTCAATATGCCCCTTTCATCTTTCCCATTTTCCCTCTTAATTTTCGGCATGCTGTGACAAATTTCTAAAGCCAATTGTGAATGTATATTATTTTGACTTTGAGCCAAATCTGCTGAGAGTAAAATTTACTCAATGTTCACACTCTCCCTTTTATTCCTGTACAATTACAGCCCTTTGTGATTCTTCAGGTGGTCATATGTCCTCTAATGCAATCACCTTCTTTTCTTAATATAATATTTTTTCTCATTTCTTTTTTTTTAAATCTGTCTTGTATCCACATCCTCCATCAACATATACTCCTTTCAAGTGCCCTTAAAGCACAGTTCTCGAGATCCACAAACCTCATGTCATGGTAATCCATTTATAACCTCCCCCTCTATTCCAGTACACTCCCTCCAACTTCCGAATAGAAATACTACCCTCATGAGTTAAAGTGCCATCATATCAGGATCAATTTATACTCACACTTTCTGTCTAATTAAACTCCTTTCATACCTCCTAAAATAGATATAAATCTCAAGAATTACAATTATTGTCTTCCCATATGGGAATGTAGATAGTTTAATCTTATTGACTCATATTTTTTGTTCCCATTTACTTTCTTATGCATCACTTGAGTGTTGTATTTGGAGATCAAATTTTATTTTGAGTTCTGGACTTTCTATCAGGTAAATTTGAATGTCTTCTATTTAATTGAAAATACATCTTCTCTCCTGAAAGAATATATTGAATGTTCCAGATCAGCTGACTCTAAGATTCTTTCCCCTTTATAATAGCACATTCCAAGCCCTCTGATCCTTAATTTTTGATGGTATGAACCTGATTGTGCCTCTCTGGTATTTAAGTTGCTTCTTTTTGACTACTAGTATGATTTTCTCCTTTAGCTGATAATTCTGAAATTTGGCTACAATATTCCTTGTAGTTTTTATTTTGGGACCTCTTTCTTGAACTGATCAACAGATTTTTTCATGGACTATTTTATCTTCTCATTCTAGGATTTTAGGGCAATTTTCCATGATCATTTCCTAAAAGATATTATCAAGATTTTTTTGAATTTCATGTAAATCAATAATTTTTACATTATTTCTCATTGATCTATTTTTCCAGGATGATTTTTTCCCTTAGAGGTATTTTTATATTTTATGCTATAATTCTCAGCCTTTTCATTTTGTTGGATGGAATCTTAGTATTCTGCAGAGTAAATAACCTAAATTTGTCCAGTCCTTAGTTTTAGACTTTTATTTCCTTCAATTAACTTTTGTGTTTCTTTTTCCAGTTCATTAGTTTTTGATAAATTTAATCATTGCTTAATTTAATTTTTGATATTTCTTTTTTTACAATTTTTTTACTTTTAAAGGAGTTAATTTCTTTTTCCATTTTGACAATTTTATTTTTAAAAGTATTGTTTTCTTCAGTCAATTTTTCATAATTCTCCTTTATGAATCATTTATTTTCTCAGTTTTTCTTCTTCATCTCTCTTCTTTGGTTTTTCAAATTTTTTTGAGATCTTCCTTAAAATATCTTTTTGATATTTTTGATATTTAATATCAAAATCCTTTTGATATTTCATATGTAAACATTTTGTCATTGTCTTCCTCCTTCAGGTGGCATTTTTTCATTTTTATCAGAATTTTAGCTTTCTATGGTTAGTGCTCTTTTCATTTATTTTTGTTTATTTTGATAGTTGTGCTCTGCTCCCGTGGCATGAGGGGGGTTAAATTCAACTTTTTGTGCTGGGGGCTGGAATTCTTGACTCTGGGTTTCCACTCTGGCATCTCAATTGCTGATTGTTTATCCCTTATGTTATGGTAGCCTAATTCAGACTCACTTGTTATACCAGTGTTCATGGGCCTGAAATTTTCTTTCTGAGCTGGGGTTGAGATTCTGACTTCTAGGCTGCTGTACCATTGGCCTACTGAGCTGTAGTTTGTGTTATGCTTTGACTAAGAAATCCTTTCACGCCTACCAGTTTTTCCTCTTATGCTGAGTTGTATTCCCCTTTTATTCTTGTGAGAAAGACCTTTTTCGGGAGTTCCTTCATGTAATCTTAGTTGAGAAAGTGTTTCACTCTGCATTTTTTGTTTGTTTTTTGAGTGTTCTGTTACTAAAGGTTCTGTTTAGAGACTTTTTTTCAGGAAAAAAAACTCTGGGAACTTCCTAGTTTCATGCCATCATGTTGCCTCTGTCCTGTGCAAATTGTAGTTTTAAAGAACTATTTTCTTCAGTGGATTTTTTTACAGTTTGTCAATTCTATTTTTTAAAGAATTATATCCTTTAGACAATTTTATGCTTCTTTTTTCCAAGGTGTTAATTCTTTTTTCATAATTTACAGCATTTCAATCAATTCTTTTCCCAATTTTTCTTCTGTCTTGCTAACTTGATTTCTTAAAATCCTTTTTAAGCGCTTCCAAGAACATTTCTTTGGACTTTGGAACAATTTATAGTGCTATAGGTTTCACATGCTGTTCTTTTGCAAATTTCCTCTTCTGAATTTGTGTTTTGATCCTCTTTGACAATACAGTAACTTCCATAATTAGATTCTTTTTGGTTTTTGGCTCTACTCCTGGGGCACCAGGAGCACTGTCCCAAACTTCTTGTGCTGGGGGCCAGTGTCAGGTTCATTGTTGTTTCTCACTTGGACTTCAGACATTGGTGGCTTGCCCACTGATCTGCAATTTTCTAGTCTAGTCAAGCCTATTGTTGTGCAAATGAAAGCATCACAACTGGCATGCTGTACCATTACCCTGCTGAGGCACAAATTGAGGGGCCTTGGTTGCTGATCTGTTTTGTGACTAGGAGCTTCCTTTTGGCTTGCCCACACCCACCCACACCCACCTCCTGGGCTTTGCTTCTCTTTTATCCAAGAGAGAGAAAGCTTTCTTGAAGTATTTTTTAAATTATCTTAAGCTGGATAATTCTTTCACTCTACCTTGTTTATCGTTCTGTTGCTCCAGAATTCATTTAGAGGTTTGATTTAACATTGTTTCCAAGGGAAACCAGGAAGATCTCAGGCAATTTACTGGCTACTCTGTCATCTTGGCTCCACTCCCACTCTTTTGCTCATTCAAGAAGTAATATTCATTCACTTGATCTCTGTTTTTGAAGGAAACTTCTCTTAAGGCAGAATTATTTATCTTGGATTTAAATTCCAAGGACATAATCTATTATCTTTCATTTTACATATGGTTGAAGAAATTACAACAAAATAAAATTGGATGGAACAAAGAATTTGTAAAGTATTTTTGCTTTCATAAAGAAGTCTGGGATGCAATTTATAGTTACCTAACATCTAATAATTACAGAAAAGATAGAAAAACACAATTGGTTAATTGAGTTTAGTTTAGAAATGACTGAAAAATCTGCTCTTCAAAGTTTATTCCAAGCTTTATCCTTTGACTAAGTTGTTTAGTATATAATACTGTCATGATCGAAGCTATTGGTTAAGAATAGTGAAGAAGGGGCGGTTAGGTAGTGCAGTGCATAAAACCCCGGCCTTGGAGTCAGGAGTACCTGGGTTCAAATCTAGTCTCAGACACTTAATAATTATCTAGTTGTATGGCCTTGGGCAAGCCACTTAATCCCATAGCCTTGCAAAAACCTATTAAAAAAAGAATGATTGGAATAGTTTTCTATTTTCATTTCATTTTGACCATATTGTATTTTATTTGGGATATTTTAGTATGATAAAAAACTAGAAGGTTGGATTTTGAACCTGGAGGAAAAATCAGCTTGGTATCATGTTTTCATAGAGATAAGCAGGACACCTTATAGTGTATTAAAGTCACTTCTGATAAATATGACTTTGTAGACCAAGGAGCTTATTTCAAATAAAGCAAAGACATTAAAACTATATACTAAAACCAATGAGTAATGAAGACAAAGAAGAGCAGAAAAGTAACATAATATTCCAATTCAAACTTTAAAACTGACAAAATCAACAGAGCAAAAATGATTTTTTTCATTTAAAAACTAATGCTTCAGTTAATATGAATAACCCATTCTGTTAAACTATTAAAAGATGAGTACAAACTGGAACAAAATATACAACCTATACAAATTTCTTAAAGGGTTATAGTTTGAGGAGGAAAAAATCATATTATCTATCCCAAAAAGATGAAACTACAATGTTATTTACTTTTTAGCAAGCACAAGGAAAATTTAGAATTAGATAAGAAATCTTAAATGACCTTTCAAGAATTCAAATGTCTTTGAAAGTAGTTCTTTCACTGGCTAGGTGGTGCAGTGGATAAAGCACTGGCCCTTGAGTCAGGTGTACCTGGGTTCAAATCCGGTCTCAGACACTTAATAATTACCTAGCTGTGTGGCCTTGGGCAAGCCACTTAACCCCATTTACCTTGCACAAACCTTAAAAAAAGTAGTTATTTGAATTTCTAAAACTCCACCAAAAGCATCAATCAATTAGATCACTGGAAACTTGATGGAAGCAAGACAAAAATATTATAACTCACCAAATTATTTGTATCTTGAGTTCGTAAGCAGATGCAATCATTATCTTTATATGAATATAAAATGCAAGGGAAAATCAGCTTCCCACACATATACTGATTTAGTGACTAGAGGGTTTTATAACTCATATGGACTGAAAGGTTTTTCTTGAACTTCAAAGAAGTTTTAAAATCAAATTATTATTCCCATATGGAAATTTTAGCAGAAGACAATGAATGCTAGAAAGTGAATTTATTAAACGTTCTATGCTTACTACTCTACTAAGAACTTGATGTTAAAATATAAAAACAATGACAGTCTCTGTTATTCAGTAATTTACATTCCAAAGTGGGGTTAAAATAGCTATAATCAAGTCATGACCAAGAAGGAAACACGGGCATAGCTGTTATGATCATATTCTATATCAGGAAGTTGTAGAGAACAATGAGTATGAAGCAAGTTTTTCTGAGATGGGGAATACTTTATAACTAGAATAAAGTAATGTCTGAATGAGGGCTTCCCTGAAAGAGTGAATAAGTAGGGGGTGCCACTAATTAGAAGAACAGAGGCCTTGAGCATAAATTGTAGAAATTTTCTTTAGTATGAGACAAAGTCCCAAGAAGATGGCAGTCCTGGTAATCTCTATGTTGGTCACATCATTTCCAGAATATTGTTTATAGTGTAATCTAAAACAGCTATGAGAAAATGTTGAAAGATTGGTGATGATATGAATTAAGGCAAACAAAATATTCAATGGGGTTAGGTGCCGGGTTTTTATTTACAACGCCGGCTTCTTAATGCTAGTCCGTCCTCTTACTCACCAGTCCAACGCGTGGTGAGTCTTCGGGGTACCTCCGGCCCCCACTCTTTGATGGGGGAAGAACCAGACAGAGCGCCTGAGGTGGGTAATGAGTCTTTATTCTTCTGTGATCACATTCCCGCTTCTTCCCCCCAACCTCTCAGCAGACCCTTTTATCCCCTCTGTCCTCCCTCCCATGAACTCTTACTCAATGAGGGGCCGAGTTCTGTAACATTCCCTTATAAGGTGATTATGTTTCCCCCTCTAAGCGACCGCCAAGCCTCTTCCCCCCCCGCCCCCAACATCTCCCCCTTTCTGTTTTACAAGGTTATCACTTGGTGTGACCTTAAGCGGTGCTGAGGTTAGCCTTAAGCGGTGTCATTTCTACTGGCCTCTGATAGCCGGGGGCGAGGAACCCTGTCTTAGGTCATCTCCTTCAACCCAGGACCTTGCCCGTCCTAGGCGCCCGACACCCTCAGGGCCTGTCTTAGGTGGCTGGGTGAGGAGAAGTTGCCCGTCTTGGGGTTTACCTCGTCTTACCCCTAGGTGTCACATGTCATGCATGGCGGCTAGCCAGACTTGGGGATCCGCCGGGGGCGAGGAACCCTGTCTTAGGTCATCTCCTTCAACCCAGGACCTTGCCCGTCCTAGGTGGCTGGGTCAGGAGAAGTTGCCCGTCTTGGGGTTTACCTCGTCTTACCCCTAGGTGTCACATGTCATGCATGGCGGCTAGCCAGACTTGGGGATCCTCCCCCGTCTCCATGGCCATGAAGGCTTTCTGAGTAAGAAGCATATAGCCCCTCTGTCGCCTAGCTAGGCGGCAGAAACAGACAACAAGTAGGGTGATTCCCAGAATCAGCGTCCTTGTTCACCCTCAAGGGGGTATCCTCCCGCCATCTGGCAATCCCTCCATGGTATGGGATCCTCGATGTCTTCCCCTGTGGCCACACATGTGGGGCCCCACCGAGGCAGAAGGGAGCCCCATCGATGT
Organism: Macrotis lagotis; assembly: GCF_037893015.1. Taxonomy (NCBI): domain Eukaryota; kingdom Metazoa; phylum Chordata; class Mammalia; order Peramelemorphia; family Peramelidae; genus Macrotis; species Macrotis lagotis. Next base: position 143,057,091 of record NC_133659.1, on the reverse strand, counting down.
ATTGGTCACTAGCAGGCGAGGGTAGATCGGGGAGTTCCATGCTACCGGAAGGGGAGAGGGAATAACTCGGAGTATTCCCCATGTCGGATTTCCTTCAGATGGAGCACCTCCAAGGATCCCTACGATGATCAGAAGGCCTGAAAAAGAAAGAAATTCCTCTCACCCCGTAGGGTTGGGCATTAATCAAGGTCTCTTATCTTGTAAACAGGGAGCCATCTTTCTGGCTCTTCTATCTTATCCTCGGGATGAAATGACAGGTGGCCCTGTCTTCTGTTCTTTACCGTTACAGGGCCATGCCAACCTCCCTCTTCATCTCTCCACATGACTTTAGAGCCTGGTAGGGCCTTGGTGGGAGAGGGCAGGAGCGTTGGTTCTTTCTTAGCATGTCCTTTTGGGGAGAAAAATCTCTGGGCGGCTGTAGTGCCGTCATCCCTGACTTGTAGGAAATTCATGGTAAATAGTACCTGAGACAGGTCTGAATGGGTCAGTGACCTGCCAACTCCCCCTTTCTGTTTAAAAAGATAGGATGTAGCAGAGTATCCATGTAAAGCTGGCACAGGGTGGGGCTATTGGCCATTCCCTGAGGTAGGACGGTGAACTGATAACGTTTACTGGGGGCTTGGAAATTGATCGCGGGGAGGGAAAAGGCAAATTTTTCTTTGTCCTCCGGGTGGAGGGGAATGCTATAGAAGCAGTCTTTAACATCAATCACTATAATAGTCCACCCTTGCGGGACTGCAGTGGGCATAGGGAGACCAGGTTGGAGGGTACCCATGGGTACCATGTTGGCATTTACTGCCCGAAGATCAATCAACATTCTCCAACTCCCCCCTTTCTTTTTTATGACAAAGACGGGGGAGTTATACGGGCTAAGGGACGGTTCCACTTTGTTCTCGTGCAGGAGGGTCATTACTATGTCTGTGAGGGCGATGAGCTTTTCTTTTGTCAGGGGCCACTGCTCAACCCAAATAGGTTTCTTATTAATCCATGTTATTCTAGGGGAAAAGCTCATCTCTAGAGTGGCCCCAATTAATTTCCCCGCAGGCTATCAGGGGTGGCAAGTGTCAGGTTAAGCTGGCTCAAGATATCTCTACCCCATAATGCATAAGGGAGGTCGGGTAGGCACAGTGGGGTGAAGAGTCCAGATTCTTCCAAAGCTGACCACCGTAGGGCGTGTGCTGCTTTCATGGCAGATCTATTGCCCCCCACCCCCGTCACTGCTTGAGGGCTCTGTAGGAGTGGCCACTCGCGCCTCCACTGTCCCCTATTTATGACAGAGCAATCGGCTCCAGTGTCAATTATCCCTTCGAGCTTCTGATTTTCCACCATGACGGTTAACAGTGGTCGCCCAGAGCTGACCGGGTGGACCCAGTTCACATGAGCTGGAGGGGTCCGCAAGGGCAGCGCCTTTCCTACCTCTTGGCCCTGTTTTACCAAGGTGGGAAAGGGGTGGGGGTTTGTGACCCTTACGGATGTGGGACTTCCGGGACCAAAAATGACCTGGGTATGGGTGACTAAGTCCACACATCTCTCAGCCCCTGTGATGAGCGCTGGGAAAATATTTAGCTCAATGGGAATCATCGAGGTTTCCCAAGGCCCGATCTCTCTCTGCTGTGTCCCTTCTCTATAGTCAACCCTCACGGGGATAGTCACAGTAATGGGGCCGCTGTCTTCGAGCACGGGGGGGGCCCCGCGGCCGGGCCCCTCCCTTTCCCTTTTCCCGACTTCCCTTTGGATCGGCAGAACCTGGCTATGTGACCTGGTTTTCCACAGGAATAACAGGTCGGAACTGAAGTGGAGGGGGGCCGCTGCCTGCACTGTGCTTTGAGGTGCCCTGGCTTTCCGCACCCAAAACAGGTGGGTCTCACCTGCATACCGTGAAGGGCGGTCAGGAGGCTATCCTCCCGGTTCTCCATGGCAGTCACTAAGGCTTGAATTGAATCCTCGCTGGGCATGTCCAGCAATTTGTCAACAATTCCTTCTAATGAAGCGTCGGGGGGAAGGCTGCTAATGGCTGCGATCCCTTTGGGGCGAAGACCCTCTTTAATCAATTGTCTCATAAGTAGATCAGATCCCGGGGTGTCTCCCATTATACGAGTCACTGTCTCTTTAACCTCGTTCACAAATGAGAGGGGTGTCTGATCTGCTCTCTGCTTCAGCCCAACCAACTTCTGTGTGGCTCTCCCCCCTTTCATGGCTCCAATCTTATCCCAAGCTGCAACATGTGTTTCTTTAACAGTCTCTAGCTCAAACTGGCCATACTGGGCCTGAACAGCAGGGTCAGTATAGGCTCCAGTTCCACACAGGAGGTCAATGGCTAAATCCAGGGGAGTATAACCCCGGGATTTTGCCAGCTTAGAGGCCTCTCTGCGGGCCTGAGCCTTAAAAGCTAAATATAAGGAGGCATCTAGGCACGCGGCTGCAATTTCGTCAAAGTCAGCAGGGGTCCAAGGGTGCGTAGCAAAGAGGTTTTGCATCAGTCTTTTTACATAAGGGGAGTTTGGGCTGTATTTAGTCACGGCCTCCTTAAGTTCCTTAAGCATCTTAAAAGGGACAGGGCGGTAGTCTCGGGCTCCGGTAAGGGGGTCCGTAAATACCGGGTAGAGGCCCCAGTCATCCCAGTCCACCTCCTCCCCTTTCTCTATTGCTATGGAGGCACTGGTGGCAAGTAGGCCGGATGGGCGGAGCCCTTGAGGGGATCTCTGAAGGGCGGACAAGGAACACGGGGGATTTTTTGCCTCTGTTTCCTGGCTGGGCCGCCAAGCCTGGGGCGCGGCAGCTGTCCAATCAGCGCGGACTTCTCCCTCCTCGTCAGCAGCCTCCCGGTCCCACCTACTCACGCCCCTCTTCCTGCCACCCCTGAGGGCTGTTTGCACCCCTCCCTTCCCGCGCTCGGAAACTTCCGGCCCTGAATCTTCTCCCTGGGGGCCCCTTGTTCCCCCATTGTTTCTTCTAAGTTCCTCCCACGGATACAGGGGAGGGAGTGGCCTTCCCTCTTCCTCTGAGCCCTCTGAATCCGATCCCGCCAACGAGCTACCCACCTGAGTGCTGATTGTTCGTGCTAAAGTCACCTTCTGGGGATGCAGGGCTGCATCCACTATCTTATACACTGTAAAATCCTTGGGGGTCAGTTTTCCCGGGCAGGTGTCATTATAGGAGGCCATCTGCTGCCCTACCACCTTCCATTTATCTGGTTGGATCCCACTATGTTGCACCCAAGGGCAGATGTTCCAGATATTCTCAACAAAAGCACGGCACGTCTTGATAGGTAATTTACGACCATGCTTAGCGCAGAGTTTATAAAGCTGCCCTGCAACGGCCTCTTTTTCCTCCGGCTCAAAGGCGGGAATACTATTCCGGCCCCCCATGCTGTCTACTAGCCGAGGCTGCAATCCTAACAGGTGGCAGAACTGCAAAGTTCCCGTTCGGCAAAAGAGAAGGAGGAAGCAGGGCACAATCAGACAGGCCAGCACGGCAAGGAGCGTGATTAGAGCAGAAGGAGAAAGGGGAGAGAAAGAAAGCATAGTCAACACAATAGGGATATGTCCCTCAGGCAATATCTGAGAGTAAACGCCCTCTCCTTCCTCCCGGTCAGAAACGACCGAGGCTGTCTGGAGAATCCGACCAGCGGATTCAGACGTTCCCTAGCAAAATCAGGTCCCGGGTTTCGGCACCACTTGCCGGGTTTTTATTTACAACGCCGGCTTCTTAATGCTAGTCCGTCCTCTTACTCACCAGTCCAACGCGTGGTGAGTCTTCGGGGTACCTCCGGCCCCCACTCTTTGATGGGGGAAGAACCAGACAGAGCGCCTGAGGTGGGTAATGAGTCTTTATTCTTCTGTGATCACATTCCCGCTTCTTCCCCCCAACCTCTCAGCAGACCCTTTTATCCCCTCTGTCCTCCCTCCCATGAACTCTTACTCAATGAGGGGCCGAGTTCTGTAACATTCCCTTATAAGGTGATTATGTTTCCCCCTCTAAGCGACCGCCAAGCCTCTTCCCCCCGCCCCCAACAGTTAGGTTTCACCCTATAGGGACTCTGAACAAAATAAAGATATATAACCTCAGATAGAGAACGCATTAGTGGGGAAGGGATTTGGAGAACTGACATATGGAAGAGAAATTTAGCTTTCTCTACTAGGCTGCAGAAGTCAAAAATTGAAATTTTAGGGTAGACTCAGAAAGCAAGAGTTCTTGTTTTAAGGCAAAATGCAATAATTAACTCTATCCCAATGTGAAATGCATTGTTTAAACATAGACTTCAAGGGGGGAGAGGAGGAAGAGAAAGAAAGAATTTCAATGTTGATTAAGAACCTAATAATCTCTCCCCCCCCCCCAAAATAAAATCATAGAGGGAACAGAGACAGGCAGTTTGGTGATCATAAATTACCATGAAATGGTATTTTCATGAAAATACACCAGAGCTTCTCAAAGCAAACTCCAAGAACTCCAAGGTCCTATGATAGTTCAAGTGTATCATGAGTTTAAACTAATAATGATGAGGAATTTTGATTGTGAACATGGTAAATATGAAAAGCATATAGTCCAAATGAACAAAAGTTTTTGCTTGGAACATACTTCTAATATCTTTTACCAAGTAAAGTGATGATGAAAATGAAAATTTTTATATTTAGATTTAATTAGAACTTTTGTTGTAGTTTACTCTCAAGTAAAAGAAAGGGAATTAAAATTGAAAGGTCCAATTTTGGCAAAGAGGTAGGATATAAAATCTTCAATGGACTTCTATCATCTCAGCATATGATGGATTCTTCCATCATTCTCTAGGTCAAAATCATAGTATCTACATTTCCACTTATCTTTTTTATAGGTTCCTCATTGAAAATATGGAAGAATCAATAAATTTTTGAATTTCTAACCAAAAAATAAGTAATAGATTGAAGGGAGTAATTGACTAATCATCTTTCAATTATAAACAGAGTCAGAAAGTGAAAGAATGCACAATTAGATAAGTAATCTATAGAAGTAGATTTCAAAAATTTCCGAAAAATTGATAGTATCCTATGGATATTCTTATTCTATGGATGAAGTCTTATCAGAAATGATAGAATGTTATTAAGAAGAAAACTAAAAATGTAAAGAGAATAATTCCAATAAGATTAAAGAGTGTTAGAAAATTAAAAGTTATCTACTTGATCTTTGTTATTTTATTTTTTGTGTGCTTTTCTTTATTGTTTATTCCTTTGCTCATTCTTCCAGTCTATATCTCTACTTTGAATTTTATATTATAGCTAACTTCTAAATTACTATTCATTGAAAGTTATTAGTTGATCCTTTTGCCACTTTCTTGGAATATTTTTTAATTTAAATTTATTTCTTTATTTTCTTCCATTTGAATATGTATATTTTTAAGTTTCAAAATTTCCTTTCATGCTCTCTTCCCTCCCCCCATCCTCTCATTGGCAAATATTCAGGTTAGCATTGAACATATTTTGATAAACATTTTTACAGATTGGAAATTTTCAGTATGAGGAATTAGAATTAAGGGAAAGATATATATATATATATATATATATATATATATATATATATACATATATATATATATGTATATATATATATATATACAATTTTTATAAAGCATTCCTCAGATTCTCAAAGGTTTCTTTGGTTCATTTTGTTTTGTTTTGTTTTTCTTCCTCTGGATGGGAATAATATAGTTCATAGCCAGTTTAATACAGTTGTCCTAGCTCTCTGGACTGCTGAAAGGAGCTGCTTCCATCAAGGTTGCTCATCTCATAATTTTGTTGATGTATACATTGTTCTCTTGGTTCCACTCCCTTCACTCAGCATCAGAACCAATACATCATTCCATGTGATCTTTGTCATTTTAGAAAGAAAATGAGTGCCTTAAGAAACTGATGAATGGGGAAGTCTTGATGCATTTAAATTTTACAAAGACATATTCACAAAAGTAAAATATAGTAATTGAGAATAGATAGGAAAGCAATGTTTAGCCTGTTTAGAATAGTGTCAGGAATACTAAAGCTTAAAATGATTTGAAACCATTAAGGAAAGAAAGCCCAAAAAAATCAGAATTCTTTGTTCCTTGCTAATTTTATTTATACCAAGAAAAACTAAGATGTTCAAAGAAGTTCAGAGGGTGCTGGGCAATAATATAGGATAAGATAAAAACTACTAGACTAATTTTAATTCCCTTTTATCTGCCAAGAAGAATATTTTTTTATATAGTCCATTGTCTGAGATAATTATTCCAAATCACAGTGATGAATTGGACCCCTAGGCTACAATACTGTCTAAGCATATTAGGGGTAACCTTAAGGGGCTACAGATGGTTTTTGAATACTATTGTTCACAAACCCTGACTAGTGCACTTTTCATTATTATCACTTGATATCAGATTAGCTAGATGGTTATTTTTAATGAATTATTTCCTAAGATGGAATTTTAGACTTGTTGATACAAACCCTCCAACCTACCATGGAATAAAAAGTTCTCCAAGTGTTTTACTAAATGAAATGAAATGTTCTCCAAGTGGTACAAAAAAGTGTGAGAAAACTTGAATTCCAGTGCTTTCCATTCCCTAATTATCTTCAATTTATCCTGAGTGTAGCCTGTTCATATATATAGTTTTTTGCATGTGATCTTCTCCAAAAATTTGAGAGTGGATATTGTATTTTAAACTTTCCTTTCATTTCTTTCACTTAGCAGAGTGCCTGTCACATAATATTATTTTTGATCAGCTCTTTCTATCTCATATCCAATTCTCTGACATTCTAATTTGGGTTTTCTTGGCAAAGACACTGGGTTGGTTACCATTTCCTTTTCCAATGCACTTTATAAATGTGGAAAGTATGGCAAACAGGACTTGCCCCAGGTCACAGAGCAAGTGTTTGGGGTCAATTTTAATTCAGGAAGATAAGTTCCGTTTTGTTTTTTTTTTCCTGACTTCAGTCCCAGTACTCTGTCAACTGAGCCATCTAGTTGCCCTAGCATATAATAAGGATTTTTAAATGTTAATGAATGAGTGGCAAAGTTTAACTCCCAGTTTCTTGTTATGGGAGACAGTTCTGAATCCCTTTTAGAGTACTCAATAAATTTTCTTTAAGCATAATTTCCTTGCCTTGTTCCTTGTAGAGCCATATATCTATTTTTTCTTTCTTTTTATCTGTTTTTTTCTGCTTGTCTAATTTAAATGGTTACTCTACTTGTTTTTTATTTTATTTTTTTAATTACATACAAAGATAATTTTCATAATTCATCATTTTGTACACTTTTGAGTTCCACATTTTTCTACCACCCACCTTTTTCATTCCATGGAAGCAAATAATCTATTGTATTGTTTCTGTTTCATGTTCCCGTCTTTCTGCATTTTTTTTTTCTAGTCTTGGTTGGTTTTAAAAGCTCATTCAGTTAGTCTTGGCCTCTGAGAACGACATTAGTTCTTAACTGCCTAAAAGTTCTTAACTGCTTCTACCCCAAGAGACAATTCCTCACTAAGGAGGGGAAATTGAATATCAAATAGAATCTTTAAAACAAGGTAATTCTTTAGCCATTGTTTAGAGGAAAGGGATTTCATCAGTGTTACTTGTCTATTTCTGCTATCTCACTTCAAGAAGGTGTTTTTCATCACCATTGAGGAATATTCTCTTTGGTTTTTGTTCATTTCCATTCCTCCTATAAGAGACTTTCAAATAATTCGCGCTCTAAATAGATTTTCTACTTTACAGATGACACAAAGAGATTAAACAAATTTTGTCAGTAAATTCAAATATTTCTTGGCAACATCACCTCAGTACTTCCAATGATTTTTTTGAATTTAATATATGCTTACAAAATGGATTAGTTCAAGGTTGTTCTAATCTTATGAAAGTATCACTGACATTAAATAGGTGATTTAACTGGTATGCAATTAAGCCCTACTCTTAAATTAAAATTGTATAGGGTGAAGCAAAAATGGCTAAGAGAGCTGAAATCTATTAAGTGTGAAAAAATATCTGGGGGCCTATACGTAAGTCAGCTTATGTGTGTATATGTATGTAGATAAACATATAAGCAATGTTATTAACATACATATATATGTATATATAGTATATATATGTCAATAATATGCAGATGTGAGATGAATATTGACAGAATGATACCAAATTTGAGAATCTGGGTAACTAGAAGAATAGTGCTGACCTCAACAGTACTAAGAAAATTTGGAAGAGGTGTGCATTGGGGACAAGAAGATGAAAACTGTTTGCTTAACTATTGTCAGTGATCTTAAAGCAAATGCTGGGAAAATAAAGCTCAGGTCTGAAGAAAGAAGGCTTTAGTAATTTTGAAAACAATTAAGAACACGGAGTCAGTAAAGAGTAGGCCCACTGTAATTTTCAGACAAAACAAAATCAAAGATATCTCTAGCTATACGAAAAAATGGTGTAAATCACTATATTTTTTGTGTTTTTTTAAAGATTTTATTTAAGTTTTACAATTTTTCCCCTACACTTGCTTCCCTCCCCCCAACCCCCCACATAAAACAGTCTGTTAGTCTTTACATTGTTTCCATGGTGTACATTGTTCTAAGTTGAATGTGGTGAGAGAGAGAAATTATAGCCCTAAGGAGGAAAAATGAAGTATAAGAGATAGCAAAATTGCGTAATAAGATAACGTTTTTTTATTTTTTTTATTTTGCTAATTTAAAGGTATTAGTCTTCGGTCTTTGTTTAAACTCCACAATTCTTTCTCTGGATACAGATGGTATTCTCCATGGCAGACAGCCCAAAATTGTTCCTGATTGTTGCAGTGATAAAATGAGCAAGTCCATCAAGATTGATCCTCACCCCCATGCCATCATCAGGATGTACAATGTTTCTCTGATTCTGCTAATCTCACACAGCATCAGTTCATGCAAATCCTTCCATGCTTCCCTAAATTCCAATCTCTCCTGGTTTCAAATAGAATAATAGTGTTCCATGACAAACATATACCATAGTTTGTTAAGTCATTCCAACTGGTAGAGTTTTGCAGTCTATGTCTTCCTGTAGCTCTTTCAACTTCTCCTTTAAGATTCTGGATATACTATTGGTTGTGGACATATGTACTACTGAAATTACTTTATTGTTTGTGGTACCTTTTAGGAAGAGCTAGAGTCCTTTCTTATCGCTTTTAAAGCTATCTATTTTTGTAGCTGCTTTGTCTGAGACAAAGCTTGAAATCCCTGCTTTTTTCACTTCAGCTGAAGTAAAATATAGTTTGCTCCAACCTTTTACTTTGACTCTATATTTATCTGTTTCAAATGAGTTTATTGTAAGCAGCATATTTTAGGGTTCTGGTTTATAATCCACTCTTCTATTCACTTACATTTTAAAGGAGAGTTCATTACATTCACATTCATTGTTATAATTTCTAACTCTTTATTGCCTTCCATGCTATTTTCCCTCTGTTTGTATGTTCCCCCTTTTATTCCCTTATGCATATTGCCTAGTTTTTTTCTTTCTGAATACTGCCACCTTCAGTGTGTTTGCACTCCTATATCATCCCCTCTTCCCTTTCTTTCCCCTTTTCCCTTTCCACTTTTTTCTTTCCTTTCCTCCTGTTAGTTCCCCTTTCCCCCCTCCCCCTTTCCCCTTTTAATACTTGAAAGGTAAGATAAGTTTCTTAACTTAAATGAACGTTTGTAAGTTAACTTTAAGTCAAGTCTGATGAGATGAAGATTCAGGTGATTCTCATCCTCTCCCTTCTTCCCCTCTATTACAATAACTCTTTTGTACCTCTTGATGTAATTAGATTTACCCCATTCGATCTCCTCCATCCTCCAGTCTCCTTAATGTCCCCCTTTTTAAGGAGGTATTGTTTTTAAATCATTCTGTCTGAGTCACAGAAAAGTTATGAGTGTCCATCACTTCTGGCTAAGTATACTCTCTCTAATAGAGCTACAATTTTTGGGAATTATTAGAGTCTTTTTCTAAGGTAGGGATTTAGCTTGTTTCATCTTATTGGATAGCAGGCTTTTCCCCTTTACCCTCCTTTTTTACCTTTTCATATGTCTCTTGAGCCTCCTGTTTGATGTCCAGATTTTCTATTTAGCACTGGTCTTTTTGTCAGGAAATGTTGGAAGTCTACCAGTTCATTAAATGTTCAGCTTTTCCCCTGGAACAAAAGGTTCAGCTTTTCCAGATAGTGGATTCTTGGCTGTATTCCAAGCTTACTTGCTCTTCAGAATATCTCATTCCAGGACCCTTGATCCCCTAATGTTGATGCAGCCAAGTCCTGTGTAATACTTACTATGACTCCTTGGTATTTAAATTGCTTCTTTCTGGTATCTGATTGTTGTTGAATTTGGCCACAACATTTCTTGATGTTTTCATTTTAGGATCTTTTTTTCCAGAAGGGATCAATATATTCTTTCAATAACTATTTTCTCTGGTTCCATGATATCAGGGCAGTTTTCTTTCACTAAATCCTGTAACATTAAGTCCAGGCTTTTTTTTCTCTTCAATGTTTTCAGGAAGTTCTATAATTCTCAGTTTGTCCCTTTTTGATCGTTTCTCAATTCAGTGGTTTTTCTTCTATTTTTTGAATCTTTTGGTTTTATTTAATAGAATCTTGTTGTCTCCTGAAGTCATTACTTTCCATTCTTTTTTTAGAGAGCAATTTTCTTCTTTTACCTTTTACAATTCCTTTTCCAAGTGGACAATTCTATTTTTGAAGGAGTTTTCTATTTGCCTAATTGATGATTTGAGAGAATCATTTTCTTTTTACATTTGCCCAATTGAGGCATTGAGACAATTATTTTCGTTTTGTTTTTGTCCAGTTGTATTTTCCAAAGTCTTGTTTTCTTGTTGCAATGTGTTAATTTTCTCTTTAGTTTCTTTTCCCAAATTTTCCATTTGATTTTTAAACTCCTTCCTGATTTCTTCAAGGAAGACTTTCTGGGCTGGAGACCAATTCATATTCTCCGCAGAAGTGCTAGATCTCTCTGGGTGCTTCTAAGTATTTCTCCATGGGTCCCCCTTTTGACTGGTTTTTCTTCATTTTTCTAGGATCTTGTGTGTGTGTGTGTTCGGGGGGGATGCTGACTCTCAAAGCTTTGCTTTTGAAGATCCTAGAGGCTTTGTTCACTTGGCTTAGTAATTAAAAGGGCCAACCATTAGAGGATCCTGGTTGCTTTCTCAGGAGTGATTGAAGCCCTCTCCCAATCCTGGAGGGACAAAGGAGGAACAACAGGGGCTGAGTTGACCTTGAATAATGGGCTGGAAGCCAATCTCCCTTTCAGCTGTGTAGGCTCCTTTGTCCACTCCTGTACTTGAGGGGATGGGGAGGGAAGCTACAGTTTGTTCCTGGAAAAATGCTCCAAAAGTATGGAGTTAAGATCCCACCCTGAGCTGGACAATTTGCAGGCTGCAGAGCTCCTTTCCCCCTGGCCAAAAACTCCCTGGCTAAATTTGGTTCTCCACCAGGCTCTCACCATATTCTCTGAGACTAACACCTCTCACCAAGGTCTCTGAGGCTAATGCCGGTTTGAACCCCCCCCCCCCTTGCTCTCCCTGCACTTATCCTCTGGTCTTCTCTCCAGGTTCACCCACAGCCCCCTGAGGCATCTTGTTAGTAGATGTTCATCTTCTAGCTCCTTTTTCCTGGGTTTTATTGATTGACTTTCTGATAACAGGTTTATTTCATGTTATTTTTGAGGGGACACAGGGAGCACTTAATGAAGTGCTTGTCTTCTCTCCACCATCTTGGCCCTAGAAGAGGCTGCCTTCAGAGATGCCTGCTCCTGGGAAGTCTGTAAATCTCTATTTTGGGGGTTTTTTTGGGCAAGGCAATGGGGTAAAGTGGCTTGCCCAAGGTCACACAGCTAGATAATTATTAAGTGTCTGAGGCCGGATTTGAACTCAGGTACTTCTGACTCCAGGGTTGGTGCTCTATCCACTGTGCAACCTAGCCGCCCATGTAAATCACTATCAATTAGAGAAACACACAATAAAAAACCTTGGGGTACCAGCTCACACCTATTAGATTGATTAATGTGACAGAAAAGAAAAATGGGGATGTTAGTGGAGATATAGGAATATTGGGGAACTAAGGCACTATTGGAGTAGTTGTGAACTGATCCAGCCATTCTGGAGAGTTTTGGGAAGTATGTGCTTTGATTTAGTAATGATACTAAATCTGCATTTCAAAAGAGATTAATAAAAAAGAAAAAAACTATACAATAAAAATATCTTTTGGGGGCAACTAAGTGGCACAGTGCATAGAGCACTGGCCCTGGAGTCAGCACTGCCTGAGTTCAAATCTGGCCTCAGACACTTAATAAATACCTAGCTGTGTGGTCTTGGGCAAGCCACTTTAACCCCATTGCCTTGCCAAAACTAAAAAAAAAATATCTTTTGCAGCTCTTTTTGAGGTAGCTAAGAACCGGAAATTAGGTTGATGCCCACCAAAGGGGAATTGCTGGATTGGTCAAGAAATGATAAGCAGGATAATTTCAGAGAAGTATGGAATGTTTTATAGGAAATTATACAGAACCAGGTGAGCAGAACCAGGAGAGCACTGTACAAAGTAACAGAAATAATGCATGATGAATAACTGTAAAAGATTTAGCTATTCTCAACAATACAATGATCCAATACTGTGAAAAAAATGCTGTCTGCCTCTGGAAAGGGAATACAGATATAAAGCATGCACTTTTTCAATTTTTCCTCTACTATTTGGTTTGAAAAATTCTTTCACAAAATGACTAATATGGAAATATTTTATGCAATTGCACATATATAACCAATATCAAATTATGATCTCAGGAAAGAATGAAAGGATGGGAGGAAAGAATTTGAAACATAAATTTTTAAAACTGTGAAAATTGTTTTTATATGTAATTGGGTAAAATAAGGTATTTAAAGGAATGGGAGTTTTTATAAATTTTTAATTTCTGGTAAAATTTTATAATATATTATTAAATGAATGTGTGTGTGTGTGTGTGTGTGTGTGAGTCAGAGAGGCTTGCCTCATTTATAAGATCATATGTCAAACCAGATTCATTCTGTTTTTTTGAAATTGTAAGTGAAATAGTGCATTATAACAGTGCTATAATCATAATTTACATGTATTTTTAGAGGAAATAACAAGGGCCAAAAGTCTCACACGATGTTGTTCAAATATTGAAGAGATGCGAGCTAGACAATAGTACTCTTAAATGTGTTCAAAACTGGTAGAATATCTGAAATCAGAAATGCAGAAACTGGAACAGTTCAATATCATGGGAGAGTACATCTAATGATCTGTATTTAGTCATGTTCTGGTTAGCATTTTTATCAGTGATATGGATTAATATATTCTTGTAATGCTTCTCAAATTTAAAGATGATACAATTTTGGGAGACACCTAACTCCCAACGCTTCTCTAAGAAATAAAATTTATTTTTTTAGGTACAAATCTGAAAGAATTATATAAATTCTAGATATAATTTGAATAGTAATATTTAAGTGTAATATAAATGATATATGTAATATTTCTGCTGAGTTACCAATGATTTCTTAATTGACAGTTGTTATGACCTTTTATCAGACCTTATATTATCTGCAGCAATTAAAATTATTGATCACTTTTTTCTCTCGGATACCCTTTTCTGGGGTTTTGTAATATTATTTTCTTTTGATTTTTCTCCTCATTTTTGAACTACTACTTTGTCAAAATTCTAAATATTTATTCAATATACATGATGTTCCAAATTACAAATTCCCAATGACTTTGGAAGACAAAATTATTTCCAGTTATTCAACCTTGGTGTCATCCTGGAATGGAATTTAGAATTCACTCCATATATTCAATTTTTAAAACAATTATTATGCATGTGTTAGCATCACTTATTATTTGTGGGTATATATAATATATATATATATATATATATATATATATATATATATATATATAATTACATGATGCCTTAGCATCATTTATTATTTGTTGATAAATATAAGTAAATAGATATATATTATTTGTATAAAACAAGTATTATTTATATATTGTATATGACTATCTGAATATTACATCTATGATTGTTATAAATTATGTATATAGATCGTTTTAGCTATATATGTGTAATTGAAGGCTAAAGAAATCTAAAGTTTTTGGTAAGTTTTTATCATTTTATAGAATCAGTCTTTCTTTTGTGTTCTCATTAATTGAGCAAAACAGCCATGAACATTTACTTTTACTATTCTCACCAGTTGGATATTGAAACCACCTTCAATATCTATCTGAAGATTTTAATTGGTTTCATCAAGTTTCATCCCTGCTGGGAGTGTTTGATAAATATGCTTAAGCATATTCTTTGGAAAAAACTTCTTTTCTTTTATGGTTCTTACCTTAGGAATAATTCTCTCAAATACCTCTATAATTATGCCCTAACATGTTTTAATACATTTTTTCCAAATTATGTGAGAGAATGCATTCAATAATTTTTATGCAAATGTAAGTTTTTGAATGCCCTTGTTTTGATATACTTGGTTAACTAGTTGGATTCAAAGTATATTGTCTCTTTATAATCACTTCTGATATTTCTTCTAATTTTACCATTATTTTAAGTACAACTTTTAGATTTTGAATTTAATTGTTTTCACAAATTTCAAGGTCTTCAACTTTCCCCTTTCCTGATTTTAGCAATTGTTTCATAATAAAAGGTAAAGTTTTGTTTTTGTTTTTGTTATTGTTTATTTATTTTTTTATGTTATTGAAATGAACTGTTACATGACTTGGGACCAAAAATATAATCGATAAAATAGCAAAATGCACATATGCATACATTCAAATTTTGCTATTTTATAGTAATTGTGGATAATCAAAACATTCATATCTTGGCCACTTCATGCATACTTATATTTTAACCACCTTAGAGATTACCAGCATCTTCACCAAGGTATTTTTAGTAGCTAGAATAATGGTCAAAATTGTTTTATATTTAATATATCTTAATGTTTTGTGGATGACATTGAGCTTTCCTCCATGTTGTTTATCTAATCATCATTATGACTACTTCCAACAGAGTCTAATATTCATTCCACTGGCATTTTCATATTTTGTTGTCCCTGTTCCCAATAATGACATGGAAAATAGGCTAGGCTTTGAGAAAGTTTCTATTATTATTATTATTATTATTATTATTACTAACACTAGAAATTAGCATTAATATGAATATTTAGGACCAGTCATCATCACCAAAAATTACAGATGTGTTCACTTGAAGGAGCCTATACATAGTAATCAAGGAAAATCCTGCAAGGAAACAATACATAATGTGAAACATTTCACTCTAGTTTTTTAAATATTTTCTACCTTTTAAATATAAAACAAGAAATAATCTAGTGATTGCAATACTATAACCAATGCTGACTATATCCCATAAACTATCAGATGACAAATCTCCATGTGACATACAAATTTTTAAGTCTTTCTTGTAAAATCAAGTAATGATAATTTAATTACCATTGACTACCATCACAGACAGAACTGTCATCCACAAATGCTGTTATGTAACACTGAGAAGTCAATATTTGAGAATATTTTAATAGATGTTGCTACAACTATCTCTAAAATATGTATAACACCAAGTTTTCTATCTAAAAATATCTAATTAAAGAAGTTAAGAAAATTGAGCCAGGACCACAGTAATTAAGTCCATTATAGTAATAAAGTCAAATACAAAAGAAAAATTATTTTATTTACCTATTCCATGACCAAATAATATTAAATAGAAAAAATTAAGATAGGTCCAGCTTCCTTAATAATTTTATATGAATACCATCAAAATTAAATGAGATGATAGTCATTACAGAGATTTCCGATTATACACATAATGAAGCAGAATATAGGATAACATATATGTAAAGGGGGTGTTGATAAAGAAGCATTTAAAAATGGCTGACAAGTAGTTTTGTGTACAGAAAGGAACACACATGATAATAAAAACATTCAGGTTATTCATTACTACTTGAAACTATAGGAATTTCACTTTTAGGGACCCTGGCCTTGAAAAGCAATATAGATCTTAAGAGGAAATTGCAACATATTACTACGGGTTACATTAATTAAAACACAAAAAAGTTTCCAAGAAAATATGTTCAAAGGTGAGAATTACAAAAGAGAAGATCACTTGTATTCCTTGTCACAACATCACAAATAAAATTATCTACAATTTTCTATTCATTATCTTGTTGATCCACATTAAATTAAGGGAATTTTTATAACTGTTTCCACACCAAATATTATAATCTCTGAACTATATGGGAACTGGAAGCTCTCAAAATGCAAAGATCTAAAGAAAGAAACCAACCTTTATAGGAAAAGAACACAATAAATTCATCCCATCATCCTGTCTGCTACTAGAGTTATCTCAAATGCATTTTGTTATGCCTACAAAAAATCCCATCACTTTTATCAGATTACAAAATCTAATATTTTGTCTACTTGTTCAAAGTTCCAAACATTCAACTTAATAATATAACAACAAGATAAGATCTTGTCCTAAGACGATTTCTTTCAAAATTTCAAAAAAACAAATGTAAGAAACATGACAACAGTAACAACTGACAGGTGTATCATCTTAAAATATGAAAAAGTCTTTTTTTAACATCATTTAAGTTCCACAACTTACCTATTCTTTAGGTGGTAAAATAAATATCATTTCCATTTTACAGCTTAAGGAACTAAGTAAGGCAAAGTGATGTGTAATGATGATTAAGGTCACATAGTGTCAGAGAAAGACTTTGTCAGAGAAAGACTTCTAAGCAAGCCCTACTCACTTTATGAACAGAACTTTATTTCAATATAAGATCCAGAGGAAGAGAGATTAAACAATTACATATATGCCTAGTCAACCAGGAATCAAAGTTATTTTTAGGCTACACAGCCTAACTATAAGTATATTTACTATAACATAAACTATATATCAGACTTCAGTTATTATTCGAATAAAGGTTCATACTTTGGTTGCCTGCCCAGTTCCACCAATTAGATTTCTTACCAAAAAAAAAAGATATTTAAATGTGCCTCAAAAATAGATGCACACATCTATTTCTCCTTAGGGTCAAAACTGGGATTGATGAAAAAGTTATTTTCATTAAAAGCAAAGTTAAGCTTCTCTGATAACCAACTCACAAAATATTTTGTACTAAAAATCAATTTTAGTCTAGGTATCCATATTGTCACAGATGAATTTTAACTATAGGCAACAATTTGTTTAAAACTACCTTTTCATAGATGGATCAATTTATTCATATTAAGGATATATACATATTTATTTTTCCAGAAAGAAAATAGTTCAAATATTTTGTGTTCCATATTAGGGAATAAATATTGAGGAAGTGTTGCCAGGAGAAGATACTACTTTTATCAATAAAGTTTGACTTTTTTTGGCAATTTAGCATTGTAAACAGTAAACTAGACTATGAAGAGGTAAGTGACTTACTTAGAATCACACAGTCAACACATTTCAGACTTGCTTGCTTTTTACTTACCAGAAGGTTTGA
Source organism: Macrotis lagotis (assembly GCF_037893015.1). Classification (NCBI taxonomy): domain Eukaryota; kingdom Metazoa; phylum Chordata; class Mammalia; order Peramelemorphia; family Peramelidae; genus Macrotis; species Macrotis lagotis. The sequence goes on along the minus strand of NC_133659.1, from coordinate 143,039,602 downwards.
TTTCATGTACCTAAACATAAAACTGAATGAAGCAACACATGTACCCCATGTCTTGGAAATGCTGTCCCCTGCATGAATATATATTTGAGTGACTAGAAAGGAAACTTTTCTTCCTGGATCTTCCTTCTGATGAACCAGAGGTTAGAGACTAGCTACTGTGTTTTCCTCAGAGAGAGGTGGTTCTAGTCAAAAAAATGAATCTACATTCTCCTTTAATGTTTTTCGTTTCAGAAATATGAGTTCAAAGCTTCAAGTTAACTGCTCAAAAATATGTGTTTCAAGTTTCAAGCTAACTTCCAATTTCTTTTTCAATATTGAATAGGAAAAGGACACTGAGGTCTGTCTATATTTAAGTCTTAGTCTCTTTCTTTCCAAATACCAGTTTCTAAATAAAAAACATACAGTAAATATCAATGAAAATCCATTTATCCAAAATTGTAGCAGAATATTTATGTGTATGTGTATGTATAAGTATCTATAAATGTATGCATGCATGCAGGCATGTATTTGAATAATCACAAAACAATATGGAGAGAAAAGAGTTTACCCATTGGGAGTGAGATAATTTGCCTCAATAATGTGTGTGTGTGCGTGTGTGTGTGTGTGTGTGTGTGTGTGTGAGAGAGAGAGAGAGAGAGAGAGAGAGAGAGAGAGAGAGCATTCTATATCTCATCCAAAGTGAAGCTTCCCTAATTTTTTAATGAAGTAAGTTGTGGCTAGATACATGATGAAAACTATAACCTCTTCTCAATCAGCCTCTTCCCAAACTTTTCTTTCAGCAACCTGAAGTGGGGTTGGTATCCTCCATCTTTTCTGTTGAACCTGGAAGCCAAAAATTCCTGAAATCTGTAGAGTTGCTGTGACTCTAAAGAATCCTCTAGGAAGACTGAAGGACTTTATCCTACACTCACCAATTCCATTCCACACTTTACAAATACACAAGACAAATATTGTCACCAATAAGAAAAGATTTCCATATTAATGGGTTTGTCATTTGTCATTGGGATAACATGAAATTTTCTACATTTCTTCTTATGATAATAATAATTATTTATATCTCTTAACTTTATTTGTTTATGAAAGAACTTCTTAAGCCAACAACATTGATTCAGGATATTATGTATCTTTTCACATGTGGGTTTTTCTTTTACATAAAATTCCAAGATCTCAGAATCCACATGAAATGAAACATATATTGATTAACTATATTTCTGACATATCAGTTTAGAAAAGTTGAAGCAGGGAAAAATTATATTTGCATAATCTTAGGAGTTTTGGTTCCATTTGAGTTGAACTATTATTAATTCCATCAACTTCATCCCTCTAGTCAAGAACTAGAATTGTTTGTTATATCAATGAGCATTGAAAATTAATTTAATTAGGTGTAGTTAATCTTGAAATCCATAATCAATTAATTTTCAATCAGCTGATGAAATTAAATGATCAGGCTAATGTAGAAACAAAGGGCTAATTATGTCAATAAATTTTAGTTCATTAAATGTGAAGTTCTTCCTTTTTTCTGAAGAGATCGATTTCCCATTAGATGGAAAAAGATAGGTAACATTCCTTTAAAAATATATTCTAGCAATTCTATATATAGCCATCATGGAAGCATTGTATAAGGGGAATCCATGCCAGTTCAGAGGAGAACCAGTTGTGAACAAAGAATATGTTTTGCTTTTTTATGTTATATCCATATCAGAGGCCAGAAATTCTTTTATCCACCTCTTCCTCCTCTTTCTACTACCTCCATTGAAATCTATTTATAATTAATTTTGGATCTAGATCTTTGATTTTTCTGGATAACTACCATAAAAACATAAAATGGTAGAATTTTGATTGTATTAGGTTTTACAAGTAGTGATGAACAGACCATTCTAGAAGTTCACAGATGTACCACATAACAAAATCCTTAAATAAATAAGCATCTACTAGACTGTAAATATTACCTCCATTCTATTTCATTTTTTCTTATTTTTAATTAAATAATTTTCAATTCTGAAATCCATTTCTCTCTCCCTCCCTCTTTTGCTTCCCTGACCTATTGAGAAGTCAAATAACATGATCACTACTATATATTGAATAAATCATGCTATAATTTAGGAGACATGATAGTTGGTTTGAGGAAACAAGAAGATAGATTTTCTACTGATTACCCTAATAAAAACTTAAACCTTTCTCCCACTCTGAGCCTACTTGTAGAAAACTTATAGAAGGAAGGAGAGTGCAGTCCTCTGGGCTGTTGTTTCTGAAAAAAAAAGTCCCTATACTCTTGGGTATAGAACTAAGTGTATGGGAATAAAATAGTCATGTGAAACTTCTGTGGTACAGTAACATAACTTTAGGGACCCTAGTTACATGGATAATATTTTTCTTCATGTGTCAATAAGACCATTGCATATAACTCAGGTTATTTTTTATATGGACTGGGTTCTACCTTGGAATCTCCAAAACTCTTATCTTTTGAGCAGGTCTTTGTCACATAGAGAATTTCCTCTGAAAATCTTCTACTGAAATTGATACCTGAGTTTTCACAGGTGTTAGTGAAATCATCATCTTCCACATTTCTTCTCATGGCACCAATGTAAACAATATTTTGCACCACAAAATGTAGAAAACATTACAAGACATGGAACTAAGATGGCAGCATAAAGACAGGAACTTGTCTGAGCTCCCCCCAAATCACTCCAAATATCAGTAAATAATGACTAAATACATTCTAGGGTAGCAGAACTACACAATGATAGACTAAAACAATTTTATGAACTAAGACAACTTGAGGTCAATAGGAAAAGTTTGTTGCAAAAAGATAAGAGAGGAACACAACACAGCACAGGCCTTATCAGTACCTCCAGCTCCAGCAAACCAGGGGAAAGTCTTAGGAGCCATTGTATCAGCAGTGGAAGCAGCAGTTTCCAGAGTTCTTGGTCCACAGACAACAGGGATATGAACAAATGAGTCAGAAGATTACTTTCACCAGCACTGAGGCAGTATTCTGTTGTTTTGCCCATACTCAGATCTAGGTCACATTCCTAGGTGACAGTGATGGGTAGCAGCCCCAGAGTGAGTAGGAATACCAACACATCAGAGCTTGAGGCCATAGTAAAGCTCATAATTCAAGTGAATATGGTCACTCTTCAACTAAAACAGTCTAAGAAAATAGTAATCACAACTCTTTAGATCATACCACCTTGAAAGAACTGAAAAAAACTTATAGGATATTTGGAGTATCTCAGAAAAGAGTAGCACAAAACTCCTGAAGTTCACTCCTTCCTGGAAACAGTCCTATTTTAAGAATTAAAATCAAATAATGGATGAGAAAATGAACATAGAGGAAAAAAATTCTAATTGCAAGAATTTGCTATGGTGAAAAGAAAAATCAAAACATAAACTGAGAAGAGGATAACAATGTCAAAGTTTTGTATCCAAATTCTCCTAGGAAAAAAAGTAAATTGGTCTCAAGTCATGGAAGAGTTAAAAAATATTTTGAAAATCAAGTAAGTGAAGTAGAGGGAAAATTGGATAAGGAAATGAGAAAGATGCTAAGAAATCATGAAAATGAAACAATGGTCTGGCAAAGAAAACACAAACACACACACACACACACACACACACACAAACAGACAAAAATAACACCTAAAAAACCAGAATAGGCTGAATGGGTAAGAGAGGGACAGAAAGCCTAAAAGGAGAAGGGTGTCTCAAAAAGCAGAATTGATCATAAAGAAAAGAAGTTTCAAAAGCTCAGTGAAGAATATATTTCCTTATAAATTATATTAGAGCAAATGGAAGCTAATGACTTTATAAAAATCAAGAAACAATAAAGCAAAATCAAAACAATGAAAAATAGAAGACAATGTGAAATATCTCTTTAGAAATACAGATGTCAGACATGGCTCCAAGGATTTAGGTGAGGACAGGGGAGTGAGTTGGCTGAAAGAGGAGGAAGGAATTAGGAGTGGTGATAGACCAGAGCATATTTTTTGCAGCTTGTACTCAGAGTAAGCTCAGAAGCAGTTGGCATCCTTCATGAGCATCCTTCCCCAGTCTTCACATTCACCATTGTGGAGTTCATGCTGTGGCTATATTCCAACATCTGTCTCTGGGTGGTCCTGCCCAACATCTTCAACACGTTCTTCATGGACATGATCCACCTGGATCATGGGCATGTGTCCATCCTGTTGCAGAGAAGCAAGAAATTCACCCATTAGCTGGTTTCCTATGGTCAAGTTTTAATGTGAATAACATTGTCAGGGTAAATGATAAATATACACTCAAACAGTCTATTTTGACATGAAAGTACTATTTCATAAACCCTGAGGATGAGTTTTTCAAAAAAACCCCAAAAATTAAAACACAAAGAAAAAAGAAAAAAAAAGAGGAAAGTAGTGCTTCCATCTCCTATGACAGATTCTATCCTGCTCACAGACATAATGGAAGGAAATGTAACAAGTGCAGTTCCTTTAATTCACATTGTTAGATGGATTCACATGACTTTGTTAGGATTTGTTTCAACCAAGTTTCCATTTCCTCTGACCTTCTAATTTAAACCCATGTTACAACAAAGAATTGAATTGTTCATGTTAGAAGTAACCTGGTAAGTTATTTATCCTAATATTTCCTCATTGGGTTTATTCCCTGATTCTGGCCAATGACAGTGCTATAGACCAGTCTCCAATAAGGTAGAAACAGATGACCATAGGATCAATAAACACGCCTGAACACCACAACAAAGCTTTTAAGATCGACTGGGAAACTTTGAAGTTCACTGATTATCAGTGTGCATTAGGTGATGTGGAAGAAGAGTTAATGTCCAGGATCGTTATTTTGAGGGTTTGTTCAAAAAGGAGCTATAAACATCCCTTTTCTGAAGGCGGAGGTAGTGAGCATACTAGCATACTAGCATCTGCAACATGTTGTTGGGGGCTTGGAGAAGTCATATGATTCTTTTGTTTGTGCTTGAAAATCTCAGAATAAAGAGAAGCTTGTGCAGGACACCTAATTTGGGTCTATTCTTGTCTAAACTTTTCTCCCTCTTATGTTTGAAGTCAAGAATTTAAAGCCTTTTCCATCACCAGAAGCAGAAGGAAAACTATGTTTTTAAAAATATTTTCCAGCTTATATCTCTAGCAAGAACAGTAAATAAGATGGGAAACCTGGATAATGAAGGCATAAGGAAATAGGAAGATTACCAAAAAAACTACTTCTCGGGAAATGATATCAGGTGCAGCTGATCTTTTTTCTAGAGTCCAAAGAACTTGGAAATCTTTTCTTTCTGTCCTCTAACAACTAGAGTTACCATTTAGTGACACTTATATTTTATAGAGAGCACTTGTTAGGTCAAGCATGATGACAATAGATATTACACCATTTTTCCCAGGACAGTTGCAGGGGCTTGGTACTTTTGACTGGGATTGTTCAGCCATGGCTAAGGACCATATCTGCTGATCTTCACTCCCATCATTCTGATCAACAACTTTCTGGAAGTCATAACTTCTGAAGTGTGTCATAGACTCAGCTCCACCTTCTACATCTGCAGCAAAATTTGAAATCCATGTGGATGGGGCCCAGAATAATACTGAAATGCATTCTGAGCCATGAAAGTCAGGTTTAGGGAGTACATGTTTTCTCTTATTTTTATTGCAATCTAATATTTTGGGGAATTTGTATTCTGTACCTTATTTTATTATGACTCTTAATCGAACCACTTCATTCCTTGGGTATTATTAGAAATAAATAAGAAATGATATAATGACCTGTGCAGTTGCTAATTTAATTTTATCTAGACATATGCTGTGGTCTGAGGATTGTTCATTTTACTTGGTTTATGTTGTTTTTACATTGTGATGTGCCTCCTCATGTGATGAGAGCTGTAACTAGCAAAAACCTAACCATCTTTACAATTTAAGCAAAGTGAAATCAAATTTACCTGGAAAATATATCCAGAAGAGGTAATTAAAAAATGATCTGACTACCTGAAAGCTATAATTAAAAAAAGAACCTAGATATCTACTTTTATGAAATTATCAAGGAAAACTGTCCTCATATTTTAGAACTAGAGAATAAAATAGAAATTGAAATAATCTGCTGATCACCTACTAAAAGAGATGCCAAAATGAAAATTCCTATAAATATTATAGCTAATTTATGGTAAAAAAAAATTGTGCATATGGGAAAAAGTAAAATACCAAATATATTTTTAAAAAAGAAAAATAAAGATAATTTAGAATAAATGATCATTTAGAGCCTCAAAATCAATTATCAAAAAAGGCAAAGAAATTTTAAGAGTCAGAATAAAGGACAACTCCTTTTTTCTACTCCAGAGACTCATATAGGCCTTTGGCCTATAGTGCTACGTAAAGACTTTTAATTCTCAACAGAAGGGGAACAAATTCTGGATTGCTCAAACCAAGTCATTGCTTTTTTTGAGTCCTACTATCTATTGCTTTATCTAGGGAAAAGATTTAAACCTGAGGTACAATATAACCCTATGGATTTGGTTTCTCCTACAATGGAAAGAACCTTGAATTTGCTAGAAAAGCAAATTATTTCTTATCAAACTTGAACTATCAAACTATTCATGATAGTAGTAAAATGCCAAATTTTTGCTTCCCAATTTTTTTTTATGAGTTCCATTGATATTTTTGGTTTCTTGCACCTCCATAGAGTCTTCATTCTCCAAAAGTTGTGCTATTTGTCAAATTTTATTTAAGAGAGGGAAAATGTCAGCACAATTGAGTAATATATTGTAAAAGCCTTAAAACATGTTCAATGTCCTAGTACCTGTGGACCTTCCACCTACACAAAGAGGTATTGGAGGAGTTTTCTTAAATCTCTTTTGAGTCCCACTTGATTTTTTAAATTATGAATCATTCACTTTTGATTCTATTGTGTGCTTTTCCCCATATTTACATTATTGATGTAATAATATATATATGTGTGTGTATATATATATATATATATATATATATATATATATATATATATATATATATATTTCTCTTGGCTCTGATTATATCACTCTACATCATGTTTTATTGATCTATCCATGCTTCTCAGTCTTCATTCTGCACATAATCTCATTTTTAAACTTTTTTATTTATTTAAGGCAATGGGGTTAAATGACTCTCCCAAGGTCACACAGCTAGGCAATTATTAAGTGTCTGAGATTAGATCTGTACTCAGGTACTCCTGACTCCAGGGCCGGCACTCTATCCACAGTGCCACCTAGCTGCCCCTACATCATTTCATGTAGCACAGTAACATTTCACTATATTCGTGTTATCATGTTTTTAGCTATTTCCCACTTAATGAGTAACAACTCTATTTCCATTTCTTAGCTATCACAAAGTGTTGCTATAAATATTTTGGAGTATATATGAACCAGAGAATAGAAACAAGTGCATAAGTAATGGAGTCTCTGGGTAAAAAGGTATGGAGAGATTAGCAATTTTATTTGCAAAATTCCAAAATACTTTATAAAATAATTATGCAATACCCAATTGAACCAAGAAAGTATTAATCTGTCTAACTCTGACAACCCTTCCCATATTAATTGTTGCTAGTTTTTTACATTTTTTGATAAAAGGGTATCAGGTGAAATCCTAGGATTGTTTTGTTTATACATATCAATCATTATTTGTAATCTGAAGAATTTAAAAAAGTTCCCAAAATTCTTCAATACTTTGTGATAACTGTTCATGTGCTTCACTCAATGTGTTTCATTGAGAAATGTGTGTGCTGGTGCAAAAAAGAAGATGGAAAATTATTAAAGTATCTTTGTGGAGAAAACCCAAATGAGGTGACAATATAATATAGCCTAAACCATATCAAATAAATTTTTATTATTATCTTAATGGTAGTAGCAGATGACAAATTTAATTTCTGAAAGTTTTCAACCATGTTGTAGTAATGTCTACAAATATGCTATTCAAACATGATCTATGATTTGAAAATAGCAAAATCTTTGATATGAGTAACTTTTCTTTTCTTATTCTATATGTCATTTTTCATTTTATTGGATTGTTTGATCCTATTTATATCAAAAGTTTTAGAATTTAGATTTATATACTTCTCTCTCTATGTAAAATTGATTTTTTTCAAATTATTCTTTTTCTTCACTACTGTAATGCTAAATTATGTTCTATTAATTTATTGAGTCTCTTTTATTAGGTAACCCTGTTTCCCCTAGCTCTTTTTCCCTGATACTACATTCTCTCTTCTTTATTGTAAGTCCTTTCTCTTTAAGATTATATTTTATCTTCCATCTTTTTTTCCCCTATCAGTGAAGCGGATTCTTTCTCCCTCTCCTTCCCTTCAACTAATCCATTCATTAGTGTTTTTTAAACATTTTTCTCCCTTTTCAAAAATCAATTGTCTCAAACTTTTTATTATCCATCTTCTCTTTCTGTTAATTCTAGACCTTCATTTTATCATTCATGACCACTGGTCTCTCTCTTTTCTCTGAATTCTTCATAGAATCAAAGCTTCAAAGGTATTTATTCGCTGTGGGTATTTTCTGACAGTCTTGTAGGGCTTACACCATGGATTCCCCTTTTCCATTGTGCCTTACTTTCAGAATCATGCAAATTTTTGCAAGTGCCTAAGAGGATATATTTCAATATGAAAGAATTCTTTCTGAGAGATTGATTTACAGCCTCTTTTGTTGACCTTTCTGGTACCCCTGTTCTCCCAGTCCTCCAGGTGTCAGTTGCTTCTAGAGGTAACAACAACCCTTTCCTGGAGAAAATGAGATTCTTCAAATTCTTTAGGTCTCAGTGCAAAGTTTTCATCTTTCTCAACCAAAGAAGCATTCATCAATGGAAAATCCTCCCACCTCCAAGGAGGCATCTTTCCTCCTCGCCCTTTTTCTTTAGGTTTTTGCAAGGCAAATGGGTTAAGTGGCTTGCCCAAGGCCACACAGCTAGGTAATTAAGTGTCTGAAACCAGATTTGAACCCAGGTACTCCTGAATCCAGGGCCGGTGCTTTATCCACTATACCACCTAGCTGCCCCCTCCTCAACCTATTCAATCTTCTCTTTCCCACGCCCTTGTACCTTCTTTTTCTGAAACCACAGAATTCATCTTTCCCTCACTACTAGCATTTGAACTTTTCCCATTGCATCCTTTATTCCTTTCTTTTCGATTGTTCCCCTTATGCATTTTATGGTACTCTCCCATTTTGTAATGTGATTCCTCAAAAGAGCTATTGGGTGGAAGTGTTTTGTCACCATGTTCTGTCCATAATGTCCCCTATCTGCTTCTTCATTATTACTTGCTCAGATGTCTATATTCACCCTTCTTTCCTTGGATACATATAGAATTAAATTTCTTACAGGTCTTTCATTATTCCATTTCTATCTGCATTTCTTCAACCATCCTGTGTTTTTGTAGCTTGGAATTTAGAGCCGATGCTTTATCCACTGCACCACCTAGCCGCCCCTGTAGTTTGGAATTTTTGATAAGTAAATAATCTCTTCATTTCTGGTTTTCTTCCTAAGATATTTTATACTTTTATTAGTCAACATCTATCTTTTGTGTAATATAGTTAAAGCTAAGATTTGTGAAATAGAACAACCTGATCCTGAACTTCAATGCTCTTCCAAAAACATTATTTGCTCCCTTCATTTTTCTAGTGGGAATAGAATAGTTTGATATATCAAATGCCCTTTTATTTGAAATGGAAGTTCATTCTCTTAATGTTTTGCAGAATCTGTGGTTTCTGAATTGAACTGTTAGATCTCAAGCTTGAGAGGGTTGGATTTTTTTTTCCTGGAAGTAATTTGTAAATTTTCCAAATGGAATTTCATTATCTAAATTCAGAATTTCTGGTCAATTGTCATCTTCAACTTCTTGCATTATGGTGTTGAACTCTTTGTGTGAATGTTGGAATCACTTTTTTAAAATATTGGGGTTATTTTTAGATTTTCTTTTAATTAAATTTATTTACTTATTTTTCCAACTATATGCAAAATTGATTTTCAAAAATAATTAATTGAAATGTTTTGAGATTCTCATTTTTATATTTCCCTATCCCCAGAAAGAGAACAGTCTAGCATAGGTTATATATGTATAACAAAGTTAACCATATAATTCTTTCTCTGGATACAGATGGCATTCTCCATCACAGATACAACAAAATTGCATCTAATTGTTGCACTGATGGAATGAGCTAGTCCATTAAGGTTGATCATGACCCCCATGTTTCTGTTAGGATGTACAAGGTATTCTTTGTTCTGCTCATCTCACTCAACATCAGTTAATGCACATCATTCCGGGATTCCCTGAATTTTCCATCCCTCCTGGTTTCTAATAGAACAATAGTGTTCCATGGCATGCAAATACCATATTTTGTTAAACCATTCCCCAATATAAGGACATTCACTTAATTTCCAATGTGTAGCCACCACAAACAGAGCTGTTATGAATATTTGTATACAAGTGATGTTTTTACTCTTTTTCATAATCTCTTCAGGTTACAGACCAAGTAGTGGTATTTCTGTATCAAAGGGTATGCTCATTTTTGTTGCCCTTTGGGCATAATTCCAGTTACTCTCCAGAAAGTTTGGATGAGTTCACAGTTCCACCAGCAATGTATTAGTGTCCCAGATTTCCCACGTCCCTTCCTACACTGATCATTGTCCTTTCCAGTCATAATGGCAGGTCAGAAAGGTGCAAGCTGGTACCTTAGAGATGCTTTAATTTGCATTTCTCTAATAAGCAATGATTTGAAGCAATTTTTCATATGACTATGGATCGCTTTGATTTCCTCATCTATAAATTTCCTTTGCATATCCTTTGACCATTTCTCAATTGGGATTGACTTGGTTTTAAGGAAATTTGACCCACTTCTTTGTATATTTTAGAAATGAGTCCTTTGTCAGAAATACTATTTGTAAAAATTTTTTCCCAATTTACTACATTTCTTTTGATATGGGTTCCAGCAGTTTTGTGTGTCTAAAAACTTTTTTAATTTAATGTAGCCAAAATTATCTAGTTTGTTTTGAATCATGTTTTCTATCAATTCTTTGGTCATAAACTGTTTCACCTTTTCACACATCTGACAGATAAACTACTCCTTGATCTTCTAGTTTGCTTATAATATTGTTTTTTTATGTCTAAATCCTGTATCCATTTGGATCTTATCTTAGTATAGGGTATGAGGTATTGGTCTAATCCAAATTCTTCCATAATAACTTCCAATTTACCCAACACTTTTTATCAAAGAAAGAATTTTAATCCCAATAACTGGACTCTTTGGGTTTATCAAACAGCAGATTACTATAATTATTTCCAGCTATTACACCTAATCTATTCCACTGATCCACCACTATTTTTTAGCCATTACTAGACAGATTTGATGACTGATGCTTTATAATATGATTTTAGATCTGGTAAGGCTAAGCCATCTTCTTTTGCACTTTTCTAAAAGTAAAACCCTGGAAAATTCTTGACTCTGTTTCTCCTTTTGAATTTATTACAATTTTTTCTAGGTCATTAAAGTAATTTTTTGGAAGTTTGACAAGTAAGGCCCTAAGGATGTAGTTTAATTTATGTAGAATTGTCATTATTAATATATTAGCTTAGCCTATCCAGGAGCAGTTGATATTTGCCTAGTTATTTAAATGTGATTTTATTTGTGTGAAATGTGTTTTATAGCTGGTTTCAAAAAGTTTGAGTCTTCATTTGCAGGTATACTCCCAGGTATTTTATATTGTCTGAAGATAATTTAAATGGGATTTTTCTTTCTAGCTCTTGGTGTTGTATCTTCTAGTCATACATATGTAGAAATATTGAGTATTTATGTGGGTTTATTTTATATCTTGCAACTTTGATAAATTTGCTAATTATTTCTATTAATTTTTTGAATGATTTTTTGGGATGCTCTAGTTATACAATCATGTCATTTGAAAAGATTGAGAGTTTTGTCTCTTCCTTCCCAATTCAAATTCCTTCAATATCTTTTTCTTCTCTTATTATTGAAGCTAGCATTTCTAATCCAATATTGAATAGTAGTGGGGATAAGGGACATCCTTGTTTTACCCCTGATCTTATTGCGATTGCCTCTAACCTAGCCCCATTTGCTTATGATGTTTGTTGATGGTTTCAGATTGATACTGCTTGTCATTCTAAGTAATCTATTTATTCCTACACATTCTAGGGCTTTTAGAAAGAACAGGTACTGTATTATGTCAAAAGATTTTTCAGTATCTATTGATATAATCATATGATTTCTGATAGGTTTGTTATTGATACAATTTATTATACTAACAGTTTTTCTGATATTGAATCAACCCTGCATTCCTGGGATAAATCGTACTTAGTCATAATGTATTATCCTTGTGATAACTCATAATCATTTTGCTCAGATTTTGTTTAAGATTTTTGCATCTTTATTCATCAGGGAGATAATTTTCTTTCTCTGTTTTAACTCTTCCTAGTTTAGGTATCAGCCTCACATTAGGTCACAGAAAGAGTTAGGCAGAGTTCCTTCTCCAGCTATTTTTCCAAATAGTTAATATTGAATTAGAAACAATCGTTCCTTAAATGTTTCATAGAATTTACAATCAATGTGGCCCTGGAGATTTTTTCTTAGGGAGTTCATTGATGTCTTGTTGAATTTCGTTTTCTGAGATATGTTGGTTTAGATATGTGATTTTCTATTTATTTAACCTGGGCAACTCATATTTTTGTAAATATTTGTCCATTTCACTTAGATTGCCAAATTTATTGGCATAGAGTTGGGCAAAATATTTCCAAATTATTACTTTAATTTCTTCCTCATTGGTAGTGAGTCCACTGTTTTCATTTATGACACTAGTAATTTTTTTTTTCTTCCTTCTTTTTTTTAATCAAATTGACCAGAGGTTTTATAATTTTATTGGTTTTCACATAAAACCAGCTCTTGGTTTTAGTTATTAGTTAACTAGCTTTCGTGCTTTCAATTTTATTAAATTTCCTTACATTTTTAGAATTTCTAATTTGTTATATAATTGGGGTATTTTAATTTTTCTTTCTCTAATTTTTAGTTGCATATTTAGTTCATTTATTTCTTCTTTCTCTAATTTATTCAAATAAACATTTAAAGATATAATATATCCCCTGACAGCTTCCTTGAGAGAAGTCCATAGATTTTGGTAGGTTGTTTCATTTTAGTCATTATCTAGAATGAAATAATTAATTCTTTGTATTTTTTTTTTGTTCAATCCACTCAATCTTTAGAATGAGGTTATTTAGTTTCCAATTACTTTGGGGTCTATATCTCCCTGTCCCAATATTGCACATGGCTTTTATTGCATTATGTTCTGAGAAAGATGTATTCACTATTTCTGCCTTTATTCAATTGATCATTAGGTTTTTATTCCCTAGTATATGGTCAACTTTGCATAAGTGCCATGTACTGCAGGAAAAAAATATATTCCTTTGTATCCTCATTAAATTTCCTCCACAAATCTACCATGTCTAGGTTTTTTTTTACAACCTATTTGCCTAGTTAACTTCCATTTTGTTATTTTATGATTCAATTCATCTAAATCTGAGAGTGGGAGGTTGAGATCTCCCACTAGTAGAGTTTTGCTGTTTATGTCTTCCTGTGGTTCTTTAAGCATCTCCTCTAAGAATTTGGATGTTATCCCATTGGGTGCATACATATTTAGTATTGAAATTACTTCATTGTCTATGGTACAATTTAGCAGGATATAGTTTCCTTCGTTATCTCTCTTAAAGCTATATATTTTTTCAGATGCTCTGTCTGAAATAAGGATTACTACCTCTGCTTTCTTCACTTCAATTGAATCAAACTATATTTTGCTCCAACCTTTTTCCTGTACTGTATATGTATCTCTCTATTTCAAATGGGTTTCTTGTAAGCAGCATATTGTAGGACTCTGGTTTTTAATCTACTCTGGTATTCATTTACATTTTAAGGGAGAGTTCATCCCATTAAAATTCAAAGCTAAAATTACTAAGCCTTTATTGCCCTTCATTCTATCAACCCTGTTTGCATTTTTCTCCTTTTTTCAATTATCCATATTCTATTTCTAAATACTGCCACCTTCAGTGTGTTTGCCCTCCTCTATCAAATCCCTCCCTTTTCATTCCCCTTTGCCTTCCCCCCCTCTTCCTTCCCTTCCTCCTGTTAATTCCCCTTCTGTTAGTTAAGTTTCTTAACTTAAATGAGTGTGTGTAACTTAACTTTAAGCCAAATCTGAGGAGAAGTATATTCAGGTGGTTCCCAACTTCTCCCTTCTTCACCTCTAATGAAATACATCATTTGTACCTCTTAATGTAATGAGATTTACCTTATTCAATCTCCTATAGCCTCCTGTATCCTTACTGTCCTCCTTTTTAAGTAGGTATTGTTTTTGAATCATGCTATCTGAGTAACAGAAAAGTGATGAGTGTCCATCACTTCCAGCAAAATGTACTCTCTCTAATAGTGTTGTAATTCTCAAGAGTTATCTCAGGTAGGGATATAGCTAGTTTCATCTTATTGGATGGCAGTGTCATAGATAAATCATGATTGTCCATCACTTCTAGCTAAGTATATTCTCTCTAATAGAGTAACAATTGTCAAGAGTTAAGAGAATCTTTCTCTTTCTCCCAGTTTCATTTTATTAGATAGCAGTTTTTTTTTTGTTCTTTGTACTTTTATATTTTTTTACTTTTTTGTATGTCTCTTCAGCCTGCAGTTTGGTGCCCAAATTTTCTATTTAGCTCTGGCCTTTTCATCAGGCAATATGGGAAGTCTCCCATTTCATCATATGTCTATCTTTTCCCCATGCAAGAAAAGAATCACCTTTGCTGGAGAGTGGATTCCTGGCTGCATTCCAAACTCTCTTGCCCTTTGGAATATTTCATTCCAGGCCTTTTGATCCCTTAATTTTCACAAAGCCAAGTCTTGCATAATCCTTACTGTGGCTCCTTGGTATTTAAATTGTTTCTTTCTGGCTGTTTGCAGGATTTTCTCTTTTACCTCATAGTACTCTAATTTGGTCACAACATTCCTTGTTGTTATCATGTTAGGATCTCTTTCTGTAAGGGATTAATTTATTGTTTCAGTAATTATTTTTCCCTCTGGTTCCATGATATCAGGGTAGTTTTCCATCACTAAAACCTGTAATATTAATATTAATTGGGTAAATAGTTTTCTTACATTTGTTCATAATTTTTTTTTTAGTTTTTGCAAGTCAATGGGGTTAAGTGGCTTGCCCAAGGCCACACGGCTAGGTAATTATTAAGTGTCTGAGGCCAGATTTGAACTCAGGTACTGCTGACTCCAAGGCACTGTATGACCTAGACACCCCACATTTGTTCTTATTAATTTCTGCTTTGATTTTCAGAATGTCTACTTTGACATTTCTAATTTGTTCTTTTTCTATCTTTTTTAATTGCCTGACTAATTCATTGATTTCCTCTTTCTATTTTATTTAAATAAACATTAAAAAATATGAAATTTCCCCTAAGAAATACGTTCACTCTAACCTACAAGTAATGGTTTTTCAACACATTATTGTCATTACCTTGAACAAAATTTTGAATTATTTCTATTTGTTTTTGACCCTCTCATTCTTTAATATTAGTTATTTACTTTCTAATTAATTTTAAGTCTATTTTTCATTTGATTCTTATTGCATTGTGATCTGAAAATGTTACAATTGATATTTCTGTCTTTCTTTATTTGATTGTGATATTTTTATTCCCTAATATATGTCCAATTTTTTGTGGGCACCATTTACCACTGAGAAAAAGGTTCATTCTTGACTCTCCCTTTCCATTTTCTCCAGAAGTCTATTGCATCTTACTTTTCTAAAATTGCATTTCCTTTTTGTTTATTTTGTTATTAACTCTATCTAATTTTGAGACAGGGAGGTTGAGATACCTTACCAGAATAGTTTTATTGTCTATGTGTTCCTATAACTCATCAAGGTTCTCCTCTAATAATTTGGGTGCTACACATCTTGGCATATATGTTTAGTATTAACATTATTTCATTGTCTATAGTATCTTTTTTTTTTGTTGTGGCAGATTCCGTCCTTATTCCTTTTTACTTAGATCTTTTTTTTGGTTTTCTTTTGTCTGCTTTTTTTTCACTTCAGAAAAAGCATAATATATTCTGTTTAATCCTCTTATCTTTATTACTTGTGTATTTCTCACAAATGTGTTCTTGTAAACAATTTAGTAAAGGATTCAAGCTATTAATCTACTATTCCATCAATTTATGTTTTATGGGAGAGCTCATGCCTTTCACATTCACAGTTCTAATTACTAACACTTTATTATAATCCATTCCATCTCCAATCCATATGTATTTTTCCTTTCTCCTTTCATTCTATCTCTCTTTACCAATTTTTTTGCTTCTGAGTACCACCTCTCTCAGTCTGCCCCTTCTATCAGCTTCCACATTTTTCTTTTTACTGTTCCCCTTTCCTTCCCTTCCTTCCTTCAGGCCTTCCGTTCCTCTCCCAACACATGGAAGATAAGATAAATTTCTAAACCCAACCATTCCCCCTTTGAGCTACATCCATGGAAAATAAGATTCAATAAATTCTAATCCCCTCCCTTCTTTCCCTGAACTGTAATAGGTCCTTTTCTCTTCTTCATGTGATATAATTTATCCCATTCTCCCCCTTCCTCTTTTCCATTGTTAATGTCTTTATTAATTTAAATCATACCCTCAAAATCAGCTTATGTCCATCCATTCAATCTAAGCATATTCCCTCTAATAGAATTGCAATTCTGAAGAGTTATGAGTATCTTCTACCCCTGGAGGGCATGTTAGTATTTTAATGTTATTGAATAACAGTCTTTTCTTTTCCACTATTTGCCTTTTTATATATCTCATGTCTCATTTTTGCACAATATACTTTCTGCTCAGTTTTTGTTTTTTAATTAGGACAATTTGAAGGATACCCATTTGGTTAAATGCTCATCTTTTACCTTGAAAGTACATGCTGTGTGCCTGTTTTTTATTATAATCCAAACTTCCTTGCTCTCTGAAATATACAGACCCTTCAATTCTTAATTCAAGAACAGCCAGATCCTGTATAATCCTGATTGTGGCTCCCTGGTATTTGAAATTCTTCTTTCTTGCTGTTTGCAGGATTTTCTCCTTGATCTGGTAATTTTGGAATTTGGCAAAAATATTGCTAGACATTTTCAATTTGGATCATTTTCATGAAGTGATTGGTGGATTCTTTCAATGACCATTTTCCCCTCTGGTTTTAGGGTATAAAGGCAATTCTACTTGTTCAATCAGTTGTTTTTATAATGAGGCATTTTTTAAATTTTTTTTCATTTTTTAATGTTTTGCTTGACTGATTCTCGATGTCTCATAGCATCACCAGTTTTTACTTGCCCCAATCTATTCTTCAAGTAATCACTTTCTCCATTTAGTTATTTGGCCAAGAACTTTTACCTTTCTCCAATTGTTTTTGCATTTGACCAATTTGATTTTTAAATGATTTTATTTCTTCAGTAAATTTTTCATTTCCCTTTTGTAAAATGTTGAATTTGCCTTGCATTTCTTTTTCCAATTTTATTTTTTGATTTTTAAATAACCTTTTGAGCTCTTCCAAAAACTCTTTTTTAGACTGGATACCAATTCATATTTCCCCCTACAACTTCACAGGTGGTGTTTTTTCAGTCTTCTCATTCTGAGATGGTGTTTTCCCCATCCTTATCATCAAGATAACTTTCTATAGCCCTAGTTTTTCCTGATGTTTCTTGCTTATTCTAAGTAAATTGAATAAGGTGACCTAAGTTTCTTGTATTGGAGTATGGGCACACTTGTAGACTTTGTGTGTTGAGAACTCCAGTAACTTACTCACTGGGCTGAGACTCACTCAGTTGAGAATGTTAGTAACTTGTTATCTGGTCTAAGGGTATTAAGCCTAATCATGTCAGCTGAATTTGATCAAGAGTACCTATATTGGAGCTTTTGCATCTG
This sequence comes from Macrotis lagotis, assembly GCF_037893015.1. Taxonomy (NCBI): domain Eukaryota; kingdom Metazoa; phylum Chordata; class Mammalia; order Peramelemorphia; family Peramelidae; genus Macrotis; species Macrotis lagotis. Next base: position 143,021,655 of record NC_133659.1, on the reverse strand, counting down.
ACCTGCTGTACCATTGACAGGATGAGCTCAGACTCCAGTGGCCTCTGCTGTAGATTTCTCCTGTAGCTAAGAACTTCCAACTTGAACCCACTTTGCCTGACCACCCATGAACTAGTTTTCACAGCCTTACTCTGGGCACATTCCCATTCCACCTGAGACAGATCTTGATAGAAAATATCACCCTCTGTTTTTGTGGATTCTGTCATATCAGAATCAATTAAACAACTGAATTAATGTTTTTTTCCTGACTCAGAACGGGGAGAGCTTATGGAAATTCCTGAATTCTCCCTTTCATCTTGCCTCCATCCCCAAGTTATTTTTTATTTTTTTCTTGTCAGTCTTTTGGTATGTCTATCAAACTCTTCTAGATCTGGAGGCAATATTTCATTTTGTATTCTGATTTTCCTCTTCATTTATTGTTTTATTTACAAAGTACTTGAGATTAATTTTTTTTTCTTGAAGTATTTGGCAATCTCTCTCTCTCTCTCTCTCTCTCTCTCTCTCTCTCTCTCTCTCTCTCTCTCTCTCTCTCTCTCTTTCCCCACCTTCTCTCTCCACCTTTCTCCCCATTTAATTTTCCTTATCACTCACTTTTTGACTATCTCCCCCCTCTGTAGTTTTCTTTAGGTGTGGATTTCAAGGCATCTCTATCTCCTCTCACAAAGAATGATTAAGTCACAAAATGACTGGGGTGGTCATAAATGACCTCAGCTGAATTTTGAGCTCTTTCTTCTCATAGGCTTTGTGAAGTAATACACATTCCTACATTCATGATTTCCTGTCTTGGGTTCCTTTTCATCATTTTTTAGATTCCAGCCAGGAATTTAGAGTCTCTTTTTTCTATTACCAATATTTCAGAGATTTGTAGGATTGGCGTTACAAAACAATTAATAGTCATATGAAAAAATTCTACATTATTGATTAGAAAAATGCAAATTAAATCATCTTAAAATATAATTTTACATCTATCAGATTGAATAAAGTGATTTGAAAGGAAAGAGACACATGCTGGTGGGAAAGTGGGAAAAATTTGGATACTCATTCACCGTTGGTGGTACTGTGAATTAATCCAATCAGTCTGGAGAGCAATCTGGAATTGAGAGCTATTAAGAACTGTTAAATTGTCCATACTTTTTATCCAGAAATATCATGACTAGGTTTATTTTCAAGGATGATTAGAGAAACAAAACCAATGTGTTCTAAAATATTTGGAACAGCTCTTTTATTGTGGTGAAGAACTGAAAATTGTAAGAATGCCTATGAATTGGAGAATAACTGAACAATTTGTGGTATAGGATTGTTATGGAAAAATACTGTGCTATAACAAATGATGAATTCATTGATTTTAGGAAAACATGGACAGATTTGTATGAAATAATTTAGAGCAAAATGAGCAGTAATAGTGATATTGTTTTTTAATTAGTTTTGAGTGACAGTCATTTTGACTGTGAAGGAAGATATATACATCCAAAGAAAGAAATGATAAACAGAAACATGTCTAGAATTATGTATGTATATATGCATTTACATACATGTACACATATAAATATATACATATAAGATCTGAGTGTGTTCACAGAAGACTAGTTCCTTTGGTGTGAGGACTGCTGGGTCCTTTTCTTAGGGCTGCTTTGATATTCACCTGTGCCATCTAACTCCCACCTGTGGCTCCAAAAAAGATGTAGCATGCACAGAGGAGCCACCCTGATAACTATTCAGTCAGGCAAGCTGAACTATGCTGAGAGCAACTGAGAGAGTCTCATATCTATCTCTACCCCAAGAATGTGAAATCTTCCTCTGGTGGAATGGGTGTATGAGGACGTTTCATTTCAATGACCAGGAAGGTAGCTGAAGCAGGTGTTAAGGTGCACTTAGAGACTGGTTAGAAATCAAAGACACCAAGTTCATTCACTGCGTCTAGAGTCATCATCAATTGTACTGACTTTGTCTTGACACTGGATCATGAAGACATTGAAAGACAATGACATTGACAACTTCATGCAACTCTGTCTCACTTATATCACATTTATACAAGCATCAAAAGACATCCCCATACCATTTTTGCATTCATATCTCAAAGTCCTGTGGTGACAGACAAGTTATGAAGCAGCAGGTACTGATAATCTGGGAGCTGTAGTCACAATCCTGAACACATATGACCCAGCCCATATTGTCATTTCTCCACTGAAAACAAAAGTGGGATTTGGCAGCCTCCTGTGTGACTGAGCAGCCTTATTAAGGATTATACTGTTCAAATCCTGGTGTGAGGAAGGGCTCAAAAAGGTGCCCTAAAAATTGTCTGCTTACCCAAATCTGGTCTGATTGCTCTGGCAGGCATGGATCCCACCCTGTGGTCAAGACACAAAATAAATCTACAAAAACTTTTTCAAGGAAGATTCCACTCACCTTCAGATCATGAAATGTGAGCACATTCATAGGCAACACAAGATCCCATAGACCTGAAACACAAACAGCTCTTGTTGCAATAGAACAGAATCATCACAGACATATAGCAGCCCTGAGTGAAATAAGTTAATGAATTAAAGCTCATTTACTAAAGTCATAAGTGAATACATATTTTTTCTGAAGTGACTGCTGTGAAGGGGATTGTTGTGATCCTCACACTGGCAGGGGATTCATTTGGCTCAGGAGAGAAAAGAAAACACATATTCACCAGGGTGGGGAATACCAGAAGGACAACTGGCAGAGCCAGATTGCAAAAAACAGAGAAGTCACAGAAAGGGAGAAGGGGGAAAAATATTCTGGAAGAATTACAGTGAAGAAGCAGGGAAGAGGAAAAAACTTCAACAGTATTTTATCATATTAATATTCATTTATCTGTTTGATTCAAAGTACCTTCTAAACTCAAAGCTCCTTTCCCTGGGAGCCATAGAGAAAATCATAAACTGTCTGGAAAGACTTAATCTGTTTTTTGATAATTTCTAAGCTCTTCTCTTTAGCAAGTTTCTTTAAGATTTGTACATTCCTGTTCTGTCTTTTTGTAGTTCCTTGGAAAATTCCTTCCCTTTTACACCTGTGTATCTGCTTGAAAAAGACAGTAAAAAGCCACTGCTGCCAAAACAGCTCCACCCAAAGCCTTCCTTCCCCTCTTTACCGGATCCTTGGATTCCTTGACAGTTTTTCCAGGAGGTTTTCTTCTCAGTCTTTATCAATCTCTGGATGACTTCAAGTCCCATAGTTGAGTCACATTAAAGATGACAAATGTTGCGATCCCCAGACCCCAGGGGATCCATTCAGCTCAGTAAAGAAAAGAAAACATATACACCAGGCTGGGGAATAGCAGCAGAGCCAGATTGCAAAAATGGAAGAGCTGCATTAGGGTGGGGGGGTGGGGAAAATTCTGGCAGAATTACAGTGAAGAAGCAGGAAGCAGGGGAAGAGAAAAATTTCAACAGTATTTTATCATATTAATATTTATTTATTTTTCTGTTTGATTCAAAGTATCTTCTAATCTCAATTCTCCTATCCTAAATGGATTGGAATCAACAACAATGGATTGGAAACAACAGCAATGGATTGGAAACAACAAAAACAAAAGAAAGAAAAACCAGCCCTTCAGAATCTGATGAACACTTTATCTCTTATGTATCTTTTTCCCTGAATCCTAATTCCTCATACCGAAAATGACTAATATGTAAACATGTTTATCAAAAATATATATGTACAATGCTAACCTAACTGTTTGCTCCTGATGGGAGGTGCATGAGAATAGAAGGTAGAAGGAAATTTTGTAGTTTAAAATAAACATGTACATTTGGATGAAAAAAAAATAAATTTTAAGAATTACAATTGGACAAAATGCAAAAAGAAAATATTGCCTTAAAGACTCCAATTAGGCAAATAGGAAAAAATTACAACTCCTTTAAAAATAGAATTGAACAAATGGAAAAGGAGATGCAAAAACTGAAGGCAGAAAATTTTTCTCTGAGAAATAAATTGAGATCTGTGGAGTTTAAGGATGTCATAAGACACCAAGAACCTGTTAAACAAAATTTTTAAAAAATGAAAGAAAATGTAAAGTACTTCATTGGTAAAACAACTTATCTGGAGAATAGCTCCAGGAGAGAAAATTTAAGTATCATAGAACTACATAAACACCTTAATCAAAGAACAAAAAAGCCTAGACTAAGCACTTCAGGATATAGTAGGGGTAACTACCCTGACCCTGGAATCTGAGGAAAAAATAGTCATCAAAAGAATACATTGATCTCCTTCTGAAAGGGATCTCCAAATAAAAACCAAGGAGTATTGTGGTCAAATCCAGAATTATGAGATCAAAGAGAAAATTTTGCAAGCAACTAGAATGAAGCAATTCAAATACCAAAGAACTATAGTCAGGAATATCCTGGACTTGGCTAGATCAATATTAACTGAACAAAGAAACTGAAATAGGATATTCTGGAGAGAAAGGGAGTTTGACTTACCACCAAGAATCCATCATACAGCAAAACTGAGCCTTTGCTTTCAGAAGAAAAGATAGATGTATAACAAAATAGGTGGGGGCAATAAAGAGTTAGTAATTTTAATTATGAATGTGAAGGAGATGAGCTCTCCTATAAAATAGAAGCAAACAGCAGAGTGGATTAAAAACCAGAAACCTACAATATGCTTCTTAAAGAAATACATTTGAAGTAGAGAGATACATACAGAGCAAAGGTAAAAGACTGGGGCAAAATACATTATGCTACAGCTGAAGTGAGAAAAAGCAGGGGTAGCAATCTTTATCACAGGCAATGCACCAAGTGGTAAGTCATCCAAATTTTTCGAGGAAAACCTAAATGAGTTACAAGAAGCAAAACTCTACTGATGTGGGACCTCAACCTCTCTCTCTCTCAGAATTAGATAAATCTAATAATAAAATAAAGAAGAAGGAAATTAAGGAGATTGATAGAATTGAATGGAAATAGAAAGGATTATATATTTTCTCTGCAGTACATGACATCTCCACCAAAACTGACAATGTATTAGGGCATAAAACATCAGAATTAAATGCAGAAAGGCAGAAATATTGAAGGCATTCTTCCGAGATCATAATGCAATAAAAATCATGTGCAATAACGGCCATGAAGAGATTGACTGGAAACTAAATAAACAATTTTTTAAATTTATCTTGCTTTTATTGTTGTTTTGCTTTTCCAAAGACATGCTAAGAAAGTTTTTTTTAATATTCCTAGATATGTCTATGCATGTTACATAATTTCCTTCCACCATTCCTTCACATGCTTCTTCCTATCAGTAGTGATCAGTCAGGTTAATAATGAATTTACACATTTATGTTAACTAGATTTTCAGGTGAGCCATTTTGCTATAAGAAATTAGGATCAAGGGAAAGAAATATATGAGTTTTTTTTTTAGTGACTGTGATGTTCCTCAGATTCTGAAGGACTTTTGGGGGGTTTTTTGTGGTTTTTTTTATGTTTTGTTTTTCATCCTCTGGATGGGGATAATATTGTTAAATAAAATAATTTTAATGAATGAGTGGATCAAACAAATCACAAAATAATTAATAATTTCATCCAAGACAAGAACAATAAGGAGACCACATATCAAAATATATGTGATACAGATAAAGCACTTACTAGGGAAGATAGTAAGTACATCTCTAAATGCTTATATGAATAAATTAGAAAAAGAGGAGATTAATGAATTGAGCAGAACAACTGAAAAATTAGAGAAAGAACAAAAGAAAATACTCAGTTAAATACACCTTAATAATCCTATCTCACAAAAATAAATTTAACAAATAATCAATTAACACTCTAAGAAAAAGTCTCCAATGACAGATTGATGTACAATTGAATTCTACCAAACATTCAAGGAACAATTGTTCCCAATTCTATATAAGCTATTTGAAATAATAGGTGAAGAAGGAGGTCTGCCAAATTCCTTTTATGATCCTAACATAGTGCTAATGCCTAAACAAGGAAGAGCCAAAATAGAGAAAGACAATTATGAACTAATTTTTCTAATTAATATGGATACAAAAATTATAAATAAAATATTGGCAAAGGGATTTCAGCAAGTTATTACTATCATAATACACTATGATCAAACAGGATTTATACCAGGAATTCAGGGTTAGTTCCATAGTAGAACAATTTTTACCATAATTGAACATATGTAAAATAAAATTATCAAAAAATCAAATGACTATCTCAATAGATCCTGAAAAAGATTTTGACGAAATACAGAGCCCATTCCTACTAAAAATATTAGAGAGATTGAAATAAATGGGTTGTTCCTTAAAATGATAAGCAGTATCTAAAACCATCAGCAAACATTGATGTATTAGGGATAAGCTGGAAGCACTCCCAATAAGATTGGGGTGAAACAAGGATGCCCTATATCACCACTATTATTCAATGTTGTATTATAAATGTTAGTTTTAGCAATAAGAGAAGAAAAAGTAATTGAAAGAATGAGAATTGTCAATGAAGAAACATGACTTTCTTTCTTTGCAGATGATAAAGTGATATAGCTTAGAAAATCATCTAAAAATATTGACTGGAAACAAAGCAACTTTAGCAAATCTACAGGATAGGGGAAAAAACTCACATAAATCCTCAGCATGTCTATGTACTAGTAACAAGATACAGCAGCAAGAGATAGAAAAAGAATCCCATTGAAAATAGCATCAGACAACATAAAATACTTGGGAGTCCATCTGCCAAGGCAGACTCAAAAGCTTTATGAAAAAAACAACAACTATAAAATACTTTTCACACAAATAAAGTCAGATTTAAATAACTGGGCAAATATCAAGTGTTCATGGACAGGTCAAGCTAATATAAAAAAAAGGACAATTCTACCTAAATTAAATTACACATTTAGTGCCATAACAAACTTCCAAAAACTTACTTTAAGGAGAAAGAAAAAATAGTCACTAAATGCATATGGAGGATAAAAGTTCAAGAATGTCCAGGGAATTACTTAAAAAATTCAAAGGAAGACAGTCTAGTCATAACAGGCCTAATATTAATTTTTTAATATATCTGTCATCAAACTTTTTTATACTAACTAAGAAATAGAGTTGTAGATCTGAAGAGTTGATTAGGTGCCAAAGAGACAGCAGTAAATGACTTTTAAAAACTACTCTTTGATAAACCCAAAGATCCCAGATTCTGTGTTTAAAAACTCACTCTTTGATTAAAAACAGCTGGGAAAACTGGAAAATAGTATGGCAAAAGCTAGGTAAAGAATACATCTCACACTGTATACCAAAATAAAGTCAAAACGGGTACAGGATTTAGACATAAAAGTAATATAAATCAACTAGAGAATAAGGAACAGAGCTATAGAAAGAGGAGTAGTTTATAACCAAAGAAGAGAGATAGCGAACATTATAAAAATAAACAATAATTTTGATTAAATTAAATTAAAGTTTTTACAGAAACAAAACCACTGCAACCAAGATTATAAGGAATGTAGTAAGCTGGAAAACAGTTTTTGCAATCAGTACTTCTGACAAAGTACTAATCTCTAAAATATATAGAGAACGGAATCAAATCTTTAAAAAGAAGTCATTCCTCCAATGATAAACATTCAAAACATATGAAGAAATCAAATGACCTGAAATTATATGAAAAAATGCTGTAAATCATTATTAATTAAAGAAATGCAAATTAAAGCATCTCTGAGGTACCATTTTACACCTTACAGATTAGTCAATATGACTAGAAAAGAAAATGATCATTGCTGGATAGTATGTGGGAAAAGTGGGACACCAATGCATTATGCTCTTTATAGGGAAGAAAGAATTGAAGCAGCTCAAATGAAAAGTGGAATATTTATAGTTAGAATAAGAACCTCAGGTGTTCACATGGAATATTTTACCTGACCTGTGACAGAGCATTCTGAGCTAGTATTGCTTTGATCAGAGACAGGCCAACATACTGTAATTTGTATCAAACAAAACATCATTTTGGTCTTCTTTGTAACAAAGGACAGGAACTGAACCAACCAATATACATATGCATATACAAACACATATGTGAGTCTAATTATCATCTCTAGGGCAAGGGTAAAGAAAAAAGGAGAAAAGAAAATTATATAATATTTTTATCATATATTTAAAAAGTTAGAATTTGTACCTACAAGATTTAAAATTTCATGTGCAATCATCTTTTTATTCTACTATTTTGAAAATGTTTAATTTTATAAATTAAAAAAACTAAAAAGATAAATAGAAATTTATAAAAATGAGTTGCAGCCCTCAGGAGATTCTTCCTCCTAAAGGCCTATGACAAAGTTGGCTGCTGAGACTTGATGAAACTTTCTCAACCTGAAGCGTGATCTCTATTGTCACTGTAAAGAGAGAGGGGAAAATTGTAACGTTTATGTTAGCCTGTGATATGGCCTTCTGTCTATTAGTGAAGTCTCCCTACTAGTAGTGTAGGAGGTGGGGGAAGGTGTGCTGGGTGAGCTCAGGATCAGTGAGCATCAATTTCTGAGTTTGGGATCATTTTTAAACCATCTTTTAGATTGCTTGTTTTAGGAAAAAAACATCATTATGTTTGGCACATAATTTATGTTTTGGAGAAAATTGAGAAGCTGTGGAAACTAAGAGAAACTGTCTTATTTGCTCACATGAACTGTATCTAAATTTCTTTGTCATCTTCATCTATTCTTTGGTACATCTCCAATTTCAGGGTAATTTTATTAACCCAAGAATCCGTTCCACTTTTCCAGAAGCTGTAGGTTCATGAACTCCCTCCCCCAGATCAAATGGTTCCCTTCCCTATGATAGTCATCTTTCAAAAAAAGTCTGTTGCTACTTTTCCCTAACCATTATTTTTGAGGAAAATATGGAATTTCAGCAGTGGTACTTTTCAGAAAATATGTTAGAAGGGAAGATATCACCCAAATTTATGTTGGAACCCATGGAAAATGGGTTAAATGCATCCTTAAGAGGAAAAAAAAATTTCATACAATGTTCTATGTTTTAAGTTGTCTGGGTTTCTAGACAAAGTGTATAAATATGCTCTTGGTGGATCTATATATTTTCTAACAATTCCTAATATCAGTTTGTAATTATTAAAAAATTAATAACTATTTCTCCCTTTTGGCTACGAGATGCTACAATTGGATATTAATTTCAAAGAAGGGAACAGATAGGGGAAAAAAGACTCTACATATGCTAAAAAGAGTCAAGTAATTGCTGGTAATAAAGTATTCAAAAAAAGTATTCAAATGGAGAACAGTTAAATGAAACTTTATAATTAAATGGAATAGAAAATTGGGAATGTTTTTAGGAGAATTATAGTTGCATTATGGCAAAAGAAGCTTGTGATGAACAATAATTCAGATTACTGGTTACCTATTAGTTTTATTAAATTGTTGTGTTAAGTAATTTTTTAGAAGATTTTCTGGTGTTATATAAGTATACCATCCTATCATCTGCAAAGAGTGAGAGTTTTGTTCCTTCCTTTCCAATTCTAATTCCTTCAATTTCTTTTTCCTTCTCTTATTGCTGAAGCTAATATTTCTAACACAATATTGAATAGTAGTGGTGATAACAGACACCATTGTTTCACACCTGATTTTACTGGGAATTCTTCTAGCTTAGTCCCATTGAATATAATTCTTGTTGATTGTTTCATATACTTACTGCTAATCATTTTAAAGAATAATCCATTCATTCCTTTGTTTTCTTTTAGCAGAAATGGGTGCTGTATTTTGTAAGCAGGCTTTGGCAACATCTAGTAAGATGATCATATGATTTCTGATAGGTAGTTATTGATTTAGTTAATTATACTAACCTTTTTTCTAATATTGAACTAACCCTACATTCCTTGGATAAATCCTGCTTGGTCATGGTGTATTATTCTAATGCTAACTTGGTATAATCACTTTGCTAAGATTTTGCTTAAGATTTTTGCATTTATATTCATTAGGGACCTAGGACTATATTTTTCTTTCTTTGTTTCGACTCTTTCTGGTTTAGGTATCAGCACGATATTGGTGTCATAGAAAGAGTTAGGCAGAGTTCTGTCTTCACAGTTTGTATAGAATTGGAACCAATTGCTCCTTAAATGTTTGATAGAATTCCCTTGTAAATCCATCTGACCCTGGAGATTTTTTCCCAAGGCAAGTCAATGATGACTGGTTGTATTTATTTTTCTGAGATAGTGTTATTTAGGTATTTAATTCCTTCTTCACTTAAGCTGGACAACTTACATTCTTGTAAATATTCATCCATTTCTCTTAGATTATCAAATTAGCAAACAATTGTGAAAAATAATTCTGAATTGTTACTTAATTTCCTCCTCATTGGTAGTGAATTGACCTTTTTCATTCATGATGTTAGCAATTTGGTCTTCTTTTTTTAATCATCTTAACCAGAGTTTTATCAAATTTATTGTTTTTTGCATAAAACCAACTCTTTGCTTTATTTATTAGTTCAATAGTTTCCTTGTTTTCAATTTTATTAATTTGTCACTTAATATTCAGAATTTCTAATTTGGTATTTACATGGGGATTTTTTAATTTGGTTTTTTCTCTAAATTTAGTTGCTTTATTAGTTCATTAATTTTCTCTTTCTCTGATTTATTCATTTAAGCATTTCAAGATGTAATAAATCTCCTCACAAATGCTTTATCTGTGTCCCATAAGTTTGGTATGTTATCTCATTATTTTCATTACCTAGAATGAAATCATTAATTCTTTCTATAATTTGTTATTTGATCCACTCATTCTTTAAAATTGGGTTATTTAGTTTCCAAATAGTTTTAGATCTATTTCCCCCTGGCTGTCTATTGCAAGTAATGTTCACTGCATTATGATCTAAGAAGAACGTATTCACTATTTTTGCCTCTGCATTTGATTTTAAGGTTTTTAATGCCCTAGTACATGGTCATTTTTTTTGTGTGTAAGTGCCATGTATTGCAGAAAAATGTGTATTCCCTTCTATCCCCATTCTATTTTCTCCACAGGTCTATCATGTCTAGGTTTTCAACATTCTATTTACCTCCTTAACTTTATACTTGTGTATTTTATGGTAAGATTCATCTAAATCTGAGAGTGGGAGGTTAAGTTCTCCCACCAGCAGAGTTTTGCTGTCTATGTCTTCCTGTAACTCATTCTCCTCCAATAATTTTTATGCTATTGAACTTGCTTCCTTGTCTATGGTACCTTTTAGGATGATATAGTTTTCTTCCTTATCTCTTTTAATGAGATCTATTTATGCAGCTGTTTTGTCTGAGATGAAGATTGCTACTCTTGCTTTGTCCACTTCAACTGAAAAAAAATACATTTTTCTCTAGCCTTTTACCATTACTCCATATGTATCTTTCCCCCTCAGATGAGTTTCTTGTAAACAGGCCTTTGTAGAATTTTGGTTTGTAATCATTCTGCTGTGCTCTTAAGTTTCAAGGGAAGTTCCTCCTATTCACATTCAAAATTAGAATTACTAACTCTTTATTGTCCTCCATGCTATCTTCCCACTGTTTGTATTTTTCCATTTTTTTTTACTTTATCCATATTCCCCAGTATTTTGATTCTGAATACCACCTCCTTCCACATGTTTGCCCCCCCTTATATCCAACACTCCCTCCTCTTTCTTTCCCCTTTCCCTTTGTCCTTTCTCCCTTCCCTTCCTTCTGATAGTTCCTCTTTTTCTCTCCCTCCCCATCCCACTTTTCCTTTTTAATTCTTAATTCTAATTTAAATAATTTAACTCAACTAAGTGTGTGTATGTTAACTTTGAGCCAAATCTGATGAAAGTAAGTTTCAGACGGTTCTCACATCCTTCTTTCTTCCACTCTATTGTAATAGGTCCTTTTTACCTCTTTATATAATGTAATGTACTACATTCAGTCTCCTCCGTCCTCCTGTCTCTTTGTTTTTAAATCATTCTATTAGAGTCATGGATAAGTCATGAGTGTCCATTTCTTCTGGCTAAGTATTAAATATATTCTCCCAAATAGATTTATAATTCTCAAGGGTTGTGAAAATTTCTATCCCAGGTGGGAATATAGCTAGTGTCATCTTATTGGATAGCAGGTTTTTTGTCTTTGCCCTTTTTTTACCACTTCATGTGTCTCTTAAGTCTCCTGTTTGATGTCCAAATTTTCCAATAAACTCTGCTCTTTTCATCAAGAAAAGTTGGAAGTATCTTACTTCATTAAATGTCCATTTTTCCCCCCAGGAAGAGAAGACTCAATTTTGCCAGATAGTGAATTCTTGGCTGTGTTCTAAGCTCTTTGCTCTTCAGAATATCACTTTCCACGCCCTTCTATCCTTTAAGGTTGATGCAGCCAGGCCCTGTGTAATCCTTACTGTGGCTCCTTGATATCTAATTATTGTCTTTCTGACGGCTTACAAGATTTTCTCATTTATGTTATAATTCTGGAATTTGTTCACATTATTCCTTGGTGTTTTCATTTTGAGATATATTTCAAGAGGGGTTGGATGTATTCTTTCTTTTTTAAAAAAAATATTTATTTACTCGTTATCCTCCATTTGTACATGCATTTTTGCAGGTTACAAAATTCCCCTCAACCCTCCCTTCTCCTCAGCAGGGAATAGTCAGGTTAGCTTTTTACATATATATTTTGTTAAACAAATTAGTTTAATTTTTGGCATAAGTAATTAGAATTAAGGGAAAGAGAAATAAGAGATATTTTTTATAAAGGTTTAATCAGATTTGAAAGGATTGTTTTTTCCTCTGTCCTTTATTATTTTTTGTTTTTCTTCCTCTGATTGGGATGATATAGTCCATAGCCAGTCAAATACAGTTGTCCTATCTCTCTGGACTGTTGAGACGAGTTGCTTCCATCAAGGTTGTTCATTTCACAATGTCGCTGATATGTACTAATTCTCTGGGCTCTACACCCTTCGCTCAACATCAGATTCTGTAAGTCTTTCCATGCTTTTCTAGAGTCCAATGATTTATGGTTTCCTATAGAATGAAAATATTCCATAGTATTCATTTACTATAACTCATTTAGCCATTATGCAATTGATGGGCATCACCTCAATTTCCAACTCTTTGTCACTACAAAAAAGAGATGCTATAAATATTTTGTAACATGTAGGAATTTTTCCATTTTTTACAATTTCTTCAAGAAACAGTTCTAGAATTTTAATTGCTGGGTCAAAGAGTATGAAGAGTTTTATTATTCAACTTCCCAATCCTCCCAGAGCTCTTCAAACATTGATTATCTTCCCTTTTCCTAATTGGGGATTATCTTAATAGGTGTGTGATGATACCTCATTGTTGTTTTAATCTGCATTTCTCTAATGGAGCCTTTTTTCCTTATGACTATATAAACTTTAATTTCTTCATTTGGAAACTGTCTGTTCATATCTTTTGATCATTTATCAATTGGGGAATGATATATGACCTTATACATCTGATGCAATTCTCTATGTATTTTAGAAATGAGACCTTTCTCAAAACAATTGGTTAGAATGAATGATTCCCAGCTTTCTGCTTTTCGTTTAAATTTAGCAGCATTGATTTTATTAGTGAAAAACCTTTTTAATTTCATGTAGTCAAAATCATTCAATTTGCAGTTTATATTGTGCTCCAATTCTTGTTTGGTCATAATTCTTTCCCTTTTCCACAGATCAGATAGATATAGTATTTTTTGGTCTGTTAATTTATCTATGGTATCATTCTTTATGTCTAAATCCTGTATCTATTTTGACCTTATTTTGATGGATTTATGCCTAGTTTTTGCCATATTATTTTCTAGTTTTCCCAACAGTTTTTTTGTCAAATAGTGACTTCTTGTCCTAGAGGCTTATGTCTTTGGGTTTGTCTAATAGGAGATTGCTGTAATCATTTACTGTAGTTTCTTTTGAAGCTATCCTAATCCACTGAACTTTACCTCTACTTCTTAAGCAGTATAGCCAGTTTTCATGACTGCTACCTTACAGTATAGTTTTAAATCTGGTAGAACTAGGCCATTTCTTTTTCATCAATTCCCTTGCTATTTTTGCCCTTTTGTTAATCCAGATGAATGTTGTTACTATTTTTTTTCTATCTCAGTAAAGTAGTTATTTAGTAGTTTCATTGGTATAGCACTGAATAAGTTATTTAATTTGGATAAAATTGTCATTTTTTATAATAGCTCCATTTATCCATGATCATTTGACATTTTTCCAATTATACAGATCTGGCATTATTTGGGTGAGGAGAGCTTTATAATTGTGTTCATACAGCTCCAGGATTTGCCTTGGGAATTAGATTTCCAAATATTTAATGTTGTCCACAGTCATTTTAAATGGTATTTCTCATTCTATCTTTTTTTCTTGGATTTGTTTTTCGAATATCAATGTATTATTTTTCATTTTTTTTTTTAGTTTTTGCAAGGTAAATGGGGTTAAGTAGCTTGCCCAAGGCCACACAGCTAGGTAGTTATTAAGTGTCTACAACCAGATTTGAACACAGGTACTCCTGACTCCAAGGCCAGTGCTTTATGCACTACGCCACCTAGCCTCCTCCAATGTATTCTTTCAATAACTATTTTGCTCTCTGGTTCCATAATTTATGGAAATTTTCCATTACTAAATCCTGTAATATTGAGTCCAAGCTTTTTTTTATCCTCAATGCTTTCAGAAAGTTCAATAATTCTTAACCTATCTCTCCTGGAACTATTCTTGGGCTCAGTACTTATGCCAGTGAGGTATTTTACATTCTCTTCTATTTTTCCAATTTTTTGGTTTTAACAGATTTTTTTAAAGACATTTGTATAATCATATTCCATTTTTGTTTTAGAGAAATATTTTCATTTACCTTTTGTAACTCCCTTTCCAAGTGGTGAATTCCTTTTTTGAAGGAGTTTTCCATTTGTCCAATTGAGGTTTTGAGAAAATTATTTTCTTTTTGCATTTGTGCAGTTATATTTTCCAAGGATTTGTTTCCTTGTTGCAAGGTATTAATTTTCTCCTGAGTTTCTTTTCCCAAATTTCCAATTGATTTTTTTTTATGTTTTTGCAAGGCAAATGTGGTTAAGTGGCTTGCCCAAGGCCACACAGCCAGGAAATTATTAAATGTCTGAGACCAGATTTGAACCCAGGTACTCCTGACTCCAGGGCCAGTGCTTTATCGACTGCACCACCTTTCTTTTTTAAAAAAAATATTTATTTACTCGTTATCCTCCATTTGTACATGCATTTTTGCAGGTTACAAAATTCCCCTCAACCCTCCCTTCTCCTCAGCAGGGAATAGTCAGGTTAGCTTTTTACATATATATTTTGTTAAACAAATTATTCATTGAAGGTCCATCTTTTCCCCTGGATGAGAAGGCTCCATTTTGCCAAAGAGTGAATTCTTGACTGCATTCCAAGCTCCTTTTCTTTTCAGAATATCTCATTCCAGTTTCTTTGATCCCTTAATGTTGATGTAGCCAGGTCCTGTGCAGTCCTTACTATGACTTCCTTGATATCTAAATTGTTTCTTTCTGACTGCTTGCAGAATTTTCTCTTTTATTTCATAGAAACTGGCTACAATATTCCTTGGTGTTTTCACTGGGAATACATTTCTGGATGGAATAGATGTATTCTGTCCATAACTATTTTATCCTCAAGTTCCATGATGTCAGGCCAATTATCCATCACTACATCCTGTAATATTAAGTACAGGCTTTCTTCTTCTTGACTATTCTCACAAAACCCAATGATTATAAAGTTGTCTTTTCTTGCTGTGTTGTTAAGGTCAGTCATTTTGTTGATGAGGTATTTTGCATTTTCTTCTATTTCTTCTATTTTTTGGTTGTCTTTTACAGATTCTTGTTGTTTCCTGAAGTTATTAGTATACATAGACTCCATTCTTTTTCTAAGAGAAAAATTTTCTTCATTTATCCTTTGAAACTTCTTTTTCAGTTGATCAGTTGTATTTTTGAAAGAGTCTTCCATTTCACCAATTGAGAATTTTTCATTTATTCATTTTGCATTTGACAATTGTATTTACAAGGTTTTGTTTTCTTGTTGCAAGGTCTTAATTTTGTCTCCCAAATTTTCCAATTGATTTTTAAACTCATTCCTGATTACTTTAAAAAGTCTTTCTAGGCTGGAGACAAAATCATATTCTCTTCAGGGCTTCTAGTTTTCTCTAAGTTTGGGTCTTTATCTTCTAGATAATTTTCTATGGACCCCTTCACTGGCCTTTTGTCATTTTCTTGAGATCTTGTGTTGGGTAAGGGATTGGTTCACAAAAATTTGTTGTTGAGATCCCTAGAAGCTTTATTCACTGAGTTTAATAAGTCCAAGTGGGCCAGCCAGTATGGTGTGCTTATTGCTTTCTCTATAATGTCTGTGAACTTGATTTGAGGTACTCTCCCTTGACCTGGAAGGGTTTGTGTAGTGCTGCTGGATACTTTTATTCTTAAACAATGTAGACTATGCCCTGGGGCAAGCTAATTACTCTCTCTATTCATCTGAGGCAACTGTGCTGCCCACACCAGAGCCTGGGTCGGGGGGGAGCCTGTTACTGTATTTGTTCTTGGAAGAAGACTCTGCTGAAATGAAAGCATGGAGTCTGAAGTCCTTCAGAGAAGAGGAGTCCAGTGGATCTCACCCTCCATCCCTGCCATAGTGTCCCAGACCATCAGTAACACAGCCAAAGCCTCCATGATCCAGTTGGCTCTTATACCACTGTTCTCTCAGTCAGTGCCTTATCAGCTGATCTTAGGTTAGTTCCAGTTTTACCCCACCCTGGTGGGCTCTCTGCTTTCTGCACTTGGCTCACCGATGATCACAGAAGACAAACCTTGAGGTAGATGTCCTTCTCCTAGCTTCTTTTTCTCAGTTTTTTTCTATTAAATTTCTGTTAAGAGGTCTGTTTCATATTGTATATGAGGGAAGATCAGGAGATCTTAGGACAATGCCTGTCTTTTCTCCACCCTCTTGGCCAGAAGTCAGTGCCTCTGTTTCTAAGAAGGCAGAGTTCAATTACATCAATTGAAATGGAATAGTGAATTTTAGGGAGAGGCAAAATTCTTGGCTCAGCATGAAGGCAAATATTATTCAGTTGTGTATGCATAGTAACAGTGCAAAGTTCTTTCTTAATGCCCTGAAAGTCATTTATGGAACAAAGGTGTATCTCATCTATTCAGTACAATTGGAGTCACATTGATTAGTGATAGAGACATGATCCTACACAGTTGAGCTGAATACTCCCATAATGATATTGTTTTTTAGGTTTTTCCAGGCAAGGGGGTTAAGTGGCTTGCCCAACACCACAAGGCTAGGTAATTATTAAGTGCCTGAGACCAGATTTGAATGCAGGTACTCCTGACTCCAGGGCCGGTGCTCTATTCAATGCACCACCTAGCCACCCCCCAATAATGAAATTTTTTTGCAAGGAAATGGGGTATGTGACTTGCCCAAGGTCACATAGATAGGTAGGTAGTACATGTCTAAGGCTGAATTTGAACTTAGGTCCTCCTGACTCCAAAGCTTGTATTCTATTCATTGTACCACCAAGCTACCCCTTCCATAGTGTTCTTTTTTAAAAATTTTATTTACTTGTTTACACAATTACTAAAATAGTCTTGTTGTAAGAATAAATATAATCTTCTTTCCCCCCCTAGAAAAATAGAAAAACCTCACCAAAAATAAAGTGAGAGAAAAAGAAAAGAAAATTGTACTTCAATCTGTGTTCAGATACCATTGGCTCTGTCTCAGAAATTGATCACATTCTTCATCATCATCAGTCCCTCAGAGAATTAGCTATTGGTTATTGCATTTCCCTCCTTCCATTCCTCCCTACACTGATTTATCTATTTTTGCTCTCTTTTTACTTTATCCCTCCTTAAAATTGTGGGGGAAGCTGAGTGGTGCAATAGACAAAGATCTGACCCCAGATTCCTTTTTCACCCATTGACTCCATCTTTATATTATACCTTTATATTCAGGTCCCTCCTATGACTTATCTGTATATGCTCCTTCTAATTGCTCTAATGCATGAGATAGTTCATATGTGTTATCAGTATCATCTTCCCATGCAGGAATACAAATAGTCCAGCATCATTAAATCCCTCATACTTTTCCCTACCTGGTGACCCTTTTTATACTTTGCCTTTCCATACTTTGAAGAGAAAACTTTCTGTAAATATCTGGTCATTTCAACAGTAAAATTTGAAATTCCCTAAATTGAATGTTCATCTTCCCCCCGGAAGAGGATGTTCAGTTTTGGTGGGAACTTAATTCTAAATTGTAGTCCAAGCTCTTTTGCTTTACAGAATATCATTTTCCAAGCCCTACAAGCCTTTAATATAACTGCTGCTAAATCCTGTGTAATCTTGACTATAGCACCATGATATTTGGACTACTTCTTTTTGATTGCTTTGAATATTTTTGCTTTGACTTGGGAGTTGTGGAATTTGGTTATAATATTCCTTGGAGTTACCTTTTTGGTAATTACTTTCAAGAAGTGACCAATGGATTCCCTCAATTTCTATTATAACCTCTGCTTCTAGGATATCAGGGCAATTTTCATACAGAAATACTTTAAAAAATGAAGTCAAGGCTCTTTTCTTAGTCATGATTTCAGATAGCTCAATAATTTTTAAATTTTCTCTCTTGGATCTGTTTTACAGGTCGGTTGTTTGTCCAATGAGATATTTAACATTATTTTTTTCTAATTTTTCCTTCTTTTGTTTTTTCAATTGTTTCTTGATTTCTCATAAAGTCATCATCTTCCTTTAGCTACAATCTACATTTGAAGGAGTTATTTTCTTCAGAGAGCTTTCTTATGTCCTTTTCATATGGCTAATTCTGCTTTTTTAAGGCATTCATCACAATAACCTTTTGGACTACTTCTTCCATTGAGTCTAAACTGGTTTTTGATGCAATTAGAAATAGCAGCATCTCTAAGGAAACTGAAGATAAATGCTATTTTCTTCAGTATTTTTTTCATCTCCCTGATCAAGCTGCTGACTTGGATTTCTTGATTTTTTTTTGCATCACTCTCATTTTTCTTCCCAATTTTCCTCTACTTCCCTTACTTAATTTTCAATTTCTTTTTTTGAACTCATTCTTAGCCTGAGAACGATTCCTATTTTTCTTGGAGACTTTGGATACAAAAACTTGGACTTTGTCATCTTCTGAGTGTGAGTTTTGATCCTCCATGGAATCAAAGTAATTATCTGTCATGAAATTCTTTTTCTTCGTGGTTTACTTATTTCCCCAGTCTATGCCTTGGTTTAAAGGTAGTTCCCAAGCTTTTGAGTATTATGAGGGCACCCCTACAAGGAGCTCAATTCCTTCAAGGTCTTATAGGTGGTTCTGACTAGTCTCCTGATGTGTGCTCTGATCTGAGAGGGACCAAAAGCATTACCCACTGCCCTGGAATTGTGAGAATAGTCACTGTTCTTCTGTAGCAATAGGGGGCCCCAGACTGTGACCAAGGATTTGAAAGAGCATAAGAGTGCTTCCCAAGGGATAATGGAGTGACCATGACAGTCTCCCCTGACTCCCTTACCTTCTGTGTGCTGAGTGCTTTAAGAAACAATTGCTAGGCAGCTTTTCCATACTGTTCTTTTTTAATATTTATTTATTCTCTTTTAGTACAAATAATATTTTTATACATTAATAAAATATTCTTGTTTAAGCGTAAACAGAATACCCCCCCAACAAAATATAGACTGGCTTGAGTGATAAAGTAAAGGGGAGAGAAAAAAAATAAAATTAAAAATAATAATAATAATAATAATTGTAGGTATGGCCAGGTGGCGCAATGGATGGAGCCCCAGCCCTGGAGCCAGGAGCACCAGAGCCCATATCTGGCCTCATACACCCAACAATCACCCAGCCATGTGACATGCAAGCCACCCCAACCCCACTGCCCTGCAAAAACCAAAAAAAGAAAAAAAAAGATCATAATAAAATAGTAATAATAGTAGGGGTTGCTGGGTGGCAGACAGAGCATTGGCCCTTGAGCCAGGAATACCCAGGTCCAAATCTGGCCTCAGACACCCAACGATCACCCTGCTATGCAGCTCCAGGTAGGCCACCCAGCCCCATTTGCCCTGCACCTGCTCCCAAATAATAATAATAAAAAATGTGCTTCAGTCTTTGTTCCAACACCAACAACTGTGTCGTGGGTGCATCACATTCTTTATGGTAAGTCCATCGCAAAAGTTACTTCCATATTTTTCCACCATTGCCATTGCTGATCACAACTCCCTCCTTTTGTATTTCTCCACTACCATGTACTATATTTTCTCTCTCCTTTCACTCTGACTCTGGAGTAAGAAAAAAAGGGGGGGTAGGGGGAAGTGTGGTTGTGAGTGATGGAGGAGAGGATGAACCATGGAAGGAGAGTGTTCAGATATAACACATTTTCCTTTTTACTTCTTGCAAGGGGCTGTGCAGTATCATAGGGCCAGGTGAATGCTGGGCCTAAGGGGTGGTAGGGGGGCTCTGGGCCTCTTGGCCCCAGGACCAGGGATCTGTCTGCTGCACCACTCAGATACCTTACAGCAGAGTCAGAGTGAAAAGAGAAAGAAAACATAGTGTTCTTAATAAACTATCATCCTTCAAATGGAAGAAGCAATGGTCTATTTACTTCAAGTTAAAGTGAATTAGTTCCTAGCTGAAGTTTTTGTTGAAAAAAGGTTTTGAATTCTCTTAGTCTCCTTTAATATATCAAAGCACTCATTTTCAGCTGAAATTAACAAGGAGGAGGATAAATTGCTAATAAAAAAACTTACTGAAATTTTCCAGGTTATATGGCATAAGGAAGCTAACCCCCAAGAGTTTAAGGGTGCCTTCATTGCCCATTTCTATAGAGATAAAGAGAATAAATTACTCTGTAATAATAACATTAATAATTGAATGCAAGATTCTTTCCAGTGTTTTCTTTAATTAGCTGGTCCTTCAGTTTGAAGATGGTCATATACCTGAGAGCTAGTTTAGCTTCAGAAAGAATTGAGTAATAAATGATGTGGTGTTTGGGGCCCAACAATTCCAGGAGCAATTCCAGGAGCATTTGTACATCTAACCAAGTCCTTTGAATCTGTCAGTTGTGAGGGCTTATGTCAAAATATAGTTGTCCAGAATAGCTCATAAGTATTATACACCAATTTCATAACATGATTACCTGGATTTTGTATAGTGGATGATGTTCTCATAATTTCCCATTAACAATGGAGTGAAACAAGGTTATGTCCTTAATCCCATGCTTTTTAATTCAATGTTTTAGTCATGTTATCAAATCCCTTCACTGCATATAAGTCTGTCATCAATGTCAGTTATTGTCCTGATTGTAAATTCTTCAATTTGAAAAAGTTGCAAGTCAATAACAAAGTAGAGAGAGTGTTAATGAATGAGGTTCTGTTTGCAGATAAACATGCCTCAATGCAATATCTGAACCTGAGATGCATCAAAAACATGGATTAATTTTCTTCTGCTTGTACTAACTTAGGCCTAACAATTAAGACCAAGAAAACACAAGTGCTCCATCAGTCAGCACCACACCATCCATATGTGGAACCATTGGTTATAGCAAATATGGAAGTTTTGAAGACTGTGGACAAGTTCACTTGCCTTGAAAGGATACTTTGCAGGGAGATACATATTGATAGAGGTTGAGACATGTGTTGCCAGAGCTTGCTTAGTGTTTGGGAGACTGAAAAAAAAATGTGGGAGAGAAGAGAAATTAGATTGACTACCAAACTGAAGGGCTACAAAGTCATTGTGCTGACTGCAATGTTGTATGCCTGTGAAACATGTACAGTATACCAAAACCATTACCAGAAACTAAATCATTTTGATTTAAATAGTTTTAGGGAGAGGACAGAGCCAAGGTGATGGCATAAGAACAGCCTTTACTAGAAGCTCTCTCACAAATATTCCCAAAACCTTAAACTTATAGCTCTAACTAAATTGTCTTTAAGAAGATTCTGAAAATAATCCAACAGGATAAAAGATCAGATACTGAGGTCCTCTCTGCAACTAAACAGCCAAGCATTCAAACAATACTACAAATAGCTCAATTCTGATTGGTTGGCCATGTTGTTCAAATACCAAATGTATGTTTGCCAAAAAAACTATTTTATGGAGAGCTCACATAGGACAAGTGCTGACATGGTGGTCAGAAAAAGTGATTACAAGGATACTCTCAAGTTTTTTCTTAAGAATTTTTGAATTAGTTGTGCATAATTGGAGATACTGACACAGACCCACCAGTTTAGCATGCCTTCATCAGAGGGATTGTGGGAGGTGACCTGTGCCCTCACTACCTCACTGAGAAGCTGAATAGATAAAAGATATATGCACACAGAAAATGCAAGAGAGCAATCAGTTTATTGTCCACAGAGTCAGAATATTTAAAGATAAAAAAACGTTAAATCAAAAATGCAAACTTGTGAGAATTGTACTCTTTGATCTGGTCACAGACCTCTGTGCACTATTTTTCCCACATTCTGGGTACAGGATTTGTTTTGTCTAACTCAGTACTGGCCTCTGCACCTGTATAACTGTGTATACTCTTTTCAGGCATATCTTCTTCCCAAGTCAGATACTTTTTCCATTCCGGGGTCCTTATCTAGTATTGTATAAATCTTCAGGGTTCATGGAGAGCTATAATGAAACAATATTAGAGGATGCACCGCAAATATGGATCCCAGTTAATACCAGGCTTGGACCATGGATTGTACACTCTGCTTCAGCCTCTACAAATCTCCCCTACTTGTTTTGTAAATGCAAATAATGCTCCTGGACAGAGACAGCTTTGTGAAAGTTGCCAATTAGTTTCATAATAAGTGAGATACTACATAGCAGTAGAAAAATGACTATTATAATGGGAACACCTGTCATAAGCCAATGAGAAATAGAAGAGAAGGAATTGCTATTTTTTGAACCAGTCATTCAACTGTTTGGCCATAAATTCAGGCATCAGGTCCCTAGTACTGGCATCCTCCATGTCCTTAGCTAACTTTCTTAAATCCCCCATATCAAGTGTAAAAGAGGAGTTTTTCCATCAGTCATTCAGATGATCTCTAATTCTTTTCCAAACATAACGAATGTCATTATACAATACAGGTGTTACACAAAAGTGAGTATATCTACAATTACATTTCATATTCATTCTGATTTCTAATACATCCAGTTCTTCCCCAGCAACCACAATGATATCCCTCAACCTTGTTAAAATGTGATAAAATTCCTCATTAATTCTGCTTTGGATTCAAAATCCTTTTTAGTCACCTTTTTACTTAACTCTTTTATAAACTCTGCTTCAACCTTCTGATTTTTGCATTGTAGACACATACATTGCCATTTCTACAGAGGACATTGTAACACATATCAACATTATTATATCCATAACTATACAACTAACACATCTTATTTTCTCGATGAACTTCTACTGCATTATTCTCTTTACTTATAAGATAGTTCAACACTTCATCAGCTCGAGATGAATGCCAACCCTTTGTCTTCACTGGCATAAGTGTCAAGCATGGCTTAGTGATAATGAATACAGTGAAATTATTTCTAACATCAGGACTTATACATTCAGTCACAGTACAGTTAAGACAAGTAACATTCCACCCTTCAAAAGTTCTGTTAATTAGTCCATTGCCAAACATAAATGCAAGATTATTTCCCAAATATGTTTGCAAATCCCAAGGTCTCACACCCAGGCATCACAGTTCTTCTGCCTGTATCCTGCTGCCATGTTCAACAGTCCCAATGCTGCCATTCCACAACTGACTGTTAGGATGTCCTCTCAGTGGTATGCACTCAGCTGTAACCCATCCTCTATATGACATCAGAGTTTGTTGTCTTGGCTTGTCCAAGTCTGCAATTCAACTCTATCTTTCACATATGTTTTCCTAAATGGTGCCTGACAGTATTATATAAGAGGAGGTTACATAAAAAATCATTATACCATAAAAATATATATGATTATACCACATATATCATTATTCCATAAAAATCCATTAATATTCAATGGTCTAGGACTATGACACAGAGGTAAAAAAGCATAAGCATTAATATTATTAAGTATACCTAACTTGAACAGATTATAGTATGCTCTACTGTCTTCTGATAAATTTGACCAAATTGTAGATGTTATGCAAAATTTCAGAGTGATATTACTTAATTTAATGCAATTTTAGGTGTGTTTCTTTTCCCAAAAAAAGAGGAGTCTCCCTAGCCATCCCTGTAAAATTAATTTTTGCCTGAGGAGCAGAAATATTTCCTCTTCCCAAAACATCATACTCTTTATTAAATGTCTTAGAGCCATTACCCTGGAATGGAATTCTGGAAAATTTTTCCCCCCAAGTAGTCACTCTGACCCAAGGTCAGTTATTTTTAAATGCCCATCTCAACTCCTCACTTTTTGTCACCATGAGACCTCCCATGAGTAAAATCAATTGTATGAGTGAATTTTTCCTTCTCTGTAGTCTGCTAGGTCTCCATTTTTGCTGCTTCCTTAAGGGCTTCTGGATGTGCATCTTCTATACTTTTCTGGGTTAGTCAAATGTTTCTTTCTCGGATCCAGACCATTTCTTTTCCATGACCTGTGGACACACAAATACCCTTGCCCCCTTATTATTAATCTATCAGGTACTTTCCATACCTTATCCTTGGCATCTTTCCACATTACCATAGTATTTGTGAAGTCTGGGTGTCTAATAACTTCTGCTGTCCTGTTACTTTTAAGGTGTCTTTCTGCGGAAGTTTTTCCTTCCCCGATTCATCATTAAATAGTTTATAGTAAATATCACCTGAGTCAGCAGTGGTCTTGGTGACAACTTCTCTCACCTTGTTTTTTGCTTTACAAGTAAAGGTTTAATATCTCTATCCTCCATTCATCAATATCTTGTCCTGTGGAATACCAAGAACATAAGTATTCTAGATTCAAGGCAAAATTTTTTAAATTTTGTTCCAGTATATGGAGGTCCATTATCAGTTTTTATAGATTTTGAAATTCCTAAGAGAGCAAAGCAAGAAAGTAAATGGTCTATAACGTCTAGATACTTCACCAGTCATAGGAGTGGCTACAGTAAAAGAAGAAAAAGCATCTACAAAAACATGAACATATTTAAGTTTTCCAAATTGTGGGACGTGTGCAACATCCATCTGCCAAATTTCCTCAGGATATAATGCTCGTGGATTAATACCACTTACTGAAGCTGGAAGAAAAAGGAGGCAGTTCGGGCATGCTTTAACTATTTGTGTGGCTGTCTCTCTAGTAGTATGAAAGTTTCCTCAGCATATTTGTAGATTGATGAAACATTCCATGTGACTGCTGAGCTTCACAAAAAGTTAAGCTTAATAAACTATCGGTCTAGGTAAATTAGTATGTGAGTGAATATGCATTATATCAGAGCTGTTTCAATATTTTTTGCTACTCCTACCACTTATTGACTATCTGATACAAATACTGAGAATGTTTTATCTGATGGCATACACATAATATCAGATACAATTCAGTCTTTTGTCTAGAATCAAAAAGTGTGTGAATAATCCTTTTTCTATTATGCTAAGGGACATAATAAGAAGCTAAATAATTTTTCTATCATCTGTAAAGACTGTGATTGTGCCTTGTATATGTAACCTATTCTTTTTATGATAATCTAGGAGTGTCTGTACATAAATTTTGCCAATTTCAAAGTCTGATTACAATCTATAATTCCTGGAGACATTGCTAAAAGAATTTTCCACACAGTGTTTTCCATGAAAAAAATTCATCTATTTGATTTGCAGAATATCCTATGTGTTTATGATACTTTTTATACTTTATTTAATTTATTTTAAGTTAATTTATTTTAATTTATTAATACTTTATTTATACGTGCCTGTTAATTGCATACCTCTTTTAAGATTTTTTTAAAATTAATATAGCTACCATGTCTGGATAAGTGTGCACTGATTTCTTAGGTTGACAAGGTAAAAATATCCCTTCAATAACATCATCTTGTTGGTAAAAGCATCCCATTGAAGTTTCTAGTATATTCACAATTGTAATCTCATATCCTCTATGAGGATCCCATCTCTTTAATTGTGCCTTCCATATTTTTTCTTCTACCAACTGAAGTTGCTTTTCAGCTTTTTTGGAAGACCCCTAGGAGAATTTAAATCAGTCTCCTTTTAAAATATCATATAAATCAGAAAGATCATGGCTTGGGATTCCTACTACAGTTTTTGCCTAATTAATATGTCCCATTAGTTTTAAAAAGTCATTAAGTGTTTGCAGTTTATCTCATCTTAATTGCAATTTTTGTGTCTTTACCACATCCAGCCCCACTATATATCTGAGATAAGAATATGCTGGGCATTTTTGTATTTTTTCAGGTACAATTACTAAATTCTGTAACTCCAATTCTCTGATTTCATCCAGAATTTTCTGTAGTTTCTGTATATCTTTATGGGCACAAAGAGTGTCATCCATATAGTAGATGATATATGCTTCAGATTGCTTTTGCCTAATTGGTTCTAAAATCCTACTCACATATTTCTGACATAAAGTTGGGCTGTTTTTCATTCTCTGTGGCAAAACTTTCCACTGAAAATATCATATGTTTTTTTTTTTAATTTATACTGGGTATTGAAAATGCAAAATACTTACCATCCCTAGGTTATATTCTTAGAGTGTAAAAACAATCTTTCAAATTTTTAACCCAAAATGACCAGTCCCTAGGTATCAGGACAGGTGATGGAAGACCTAGTTGCAAAGAACCCATAGTTTCCATAGCCTCATTTAGTTTCTAAGATCTATAAGCATTCTCCATTTTCCTGATTTCTTTTTAATACCAAATACTGGAGAATTAGATGGGCTATTAGATGGTTTTATATGCCCAAGATCTAATTATTCTTTTGTGATATCTTGTAAAGCTGCCAATTTTTAGTAGAAAGTGGCCATTGTTCCACCCATGTAGGGGATAGATTTTTTCAAAGTGATGGGATCAGCATATTTTATTGCAGGGGCTGGTTGATGTGCAATGGCCCTTGCTAAAAATGGGATTTTATAGATACTTTCACATCCTGTAAAATATCTCATCCCCAAAGTGCAATAGGGATGGTACCTAACACATAAAGTTTAAAAAGCTCCTCTTTTTCCCTCTACTTCCCATGTTAACCACCTGGAACTAATAGAAGGCCATTGGACTGATCCCACACCCCACATATCAATGTTACTGGCTTGTGTTGGCAAATGAGAAGGCTATTGTGTTCAACTGATTACTGATTTATCTGCCCTCATATCAATGATGCCCTGTAGAAGTCTTCCCTTTACATTTAAAGTTAATACAGCCCTATCCTTGGTGAATTTCTGTACCCAAAAATTATCTATGGAGGAATGTGGGTGGCATTTTGCCTTAATTACTAATACCTGCAATACTGTATCATGCAAAGTGAAAAAAAACAGAACTTTTTCCAGTATTGATAACTGTAACAGTGGGGGCCATCTAGATTATTACGTATTATTGTGGTGGGATTTCCAGGTATGTAAAAGGTGCCAATGGACCAAGAAGCGATAATACTATACTCCCAGGCTCAAGCTTTGGAAGGGGCTGAATTTTAATTTCTCTAGCCTCTCCAGGTGAAAGACTCTGTTCCACCTGTACTTTCTTTTTATTTAGAAAATTTTATTTGAGTTTTATAATTTTCACCCCATTCTTGCTTCCCTCCCCCATCCCCCCACAGAAGGCATTCTGTTAGTCTTTACATTGTTTTCATGTTATACATTGATCTCAGTTGAATGTGATGACAGAGAAATCATATCCTTAAGGAAGAAAAATAAAGTATGAGATAGCAAAATTACATAACAAAATAACAGTTTTTTGATTTTCTAATTTGAAAGTAATAGTCCCCCAGGGCTTGTTTTCCATCTACTTGCTTGGGAGCAGAGTAGGCTACCACAGGACCCATAGAGCAGAGACCCCTGGACTGAGAAGAGTGAGAACCTAGGTCACCTTTAACTCCCCACTTCATTCAACCATTAAGAGTCCAGCCACCACGGCGGAGTTACACAAGGTGCATATTACTGAGGAGAAGCCATTGCTACCAGGACAGACTCTTGAAGTTGCTAAGACTCATTCTGTGGAGACTCCCTATGGCTCCATCACTTTTACTGTCTATGGCACTCCCAAACCCAAGCGTCCAGCAATATTCACCTACCATGATGTAGGACTCAATTATAAGACTTGCTTCAAGCCCCTGTTTGACTTTGGAGACATGCAGGAAATTATCAAAAACTTTGTTTGGGTTCATGTGGAGGCCCCTGGAATGGAGGAGGGAGCACCTGTATTCTCTTTGGGGTACCAGTATCCATCTTTGGACCAGCTTGCAGACATGATCCCTACTATCCTGCAGTACTTAAACTTCTCTACCATAATTGGAATTGGGGTTGGAGCTGGAGCCATATCCTGTCTCGATTTGCTCTTTCAAACCCAGACCTAGTGGAAGGCCTTGTTTTCATCAACATTGATTGCAATGCGAAGGGCTGGATGGACTGGGCTGCCCACAAGCTGACTGGCCTCACCTCCTCTATCCCTGATATGATTCTTGAGCACCTCTTCAGTCAGGAGGAGATGTCTAGTGACTCAGAGATGGTGAAACAATATCGAGATACCATTATGCATGCCCCTAACTTTGAAAACATTGAGCTCTTCTGGAACAGCTACAACAACCATCGAGACCTACACTTTGATTGTAGGGGTGATACAACCCTCAAGTGCCCTGTGATGCTTGTGGTGGGAGACCAGGCACCCTATGAAGATGCTGTGGTGGAGTGTAATTCGAAGCTGGATCCAACCAAGACGTCTTTCCTCAAGATGGCAGATTCTGGAGGTCAGCCCCAGTTGACCCAGCCAGGCAAGCTGTCTGAAGTTGTCATATATTTTGTTCAAGGCATGGGCTACATGGCATCTTCCTGTATGACCCGGTTATCCCGATCCCAAAATGCCTCCCTGACCAGTACAGGGTCGATGGACAGTGGCTGATCTAGAACCGCCTCTCAGAGCAGAGAGGGGACTGGGGCTGTTCCTTCAGGATCTCCATGACATACTATGGAGGTCTCTTGTTGAGCATCCCTCTCTCTCCTTTTGAAGAACCTGGTCCTCACCTCCCCCCAGACTCCCAGCTCTAACACAGGGGGTATATAAGGGTGATAGGCCAGAGAGAAAACAAGGGAGATTAGTGGGACAGATTCTGCAGGGAGATGACTCTGACTATTTGATTTCTACCCTAACCTTGATCTCTAACTTGTTAACCCCTAGGGACCCAGACCCCTGACTTCATTCCTGGATTGTCTCCTTATTTCGGAGGAAGATGTGGAAAGGACATGCTATTCCTTGATCCAGGAACCTTCAGATGAGGGAAGGGGGTTACTGCAACCCTGCTCAGATTTTTTTTTCTATACCAGGATGCACTGTAATAAGGGCATCTGAGGGACCCACTGGGGATGGAGTTGCTAATGCTGATTCTGATTAATCCTTATTCTCCTAATAAGGATGGGTGTATGAGTGATAGTATGAGTGTTTAGGAACCTTATTGGGTATTCAGGTCATTGAACACGCTATGATTGTAATGGAAATGTCCAGAGGATAGAGAAGAAATAGAAGTGGGAGGTGGTGAGTGTGAGTGAATGTGTAAGCTGGAGCAGGGAGAAGGAGTAGGGAGGAAGCTGGGGCTGCTTGGCTGCATTAACTATATAGTTCTCAGTTTTTAATGGAGTGAGATGGAGGGGCAGATCAGGGCTGAACTGCTTCAGACTTGGTATGAGAGTTGGTCAGAATTGTCCAGGGAGCAGGGTAAGTGTCTTGGGGGGTTCTGACCACATTATAGTAGAGGGGAAGTTACTCCCTTATGAGCCCCTTGTGCCCCGCAACTCCCTTGTAACAATAAATTGTGTAGACAAAAAAAAAAGTAATAGTCTTTGGTCTTTGTTCAAAGTCCGTAATTCTTTCTCTGGATATAGATGCTATTCTCCATTGCAACTATCCCAATATTGTTCCTGGTTTGTTGCACTGGTGGAATGAGCAAGTCCATCAAGGTTGAGCATCACCCCTGTGATGCTGTTAGCTACCTGTACTTTCAATGGTATAGATATTACTGTGTATTTTCCTTCCACTGACTTAGGGGTTTGATGGGAAACATAGACATCTGAGAGATTTGAACTTGGGGGCTCCCTAGGGTTCCCCAAAGTCATTGCCCCTATTGTTTGCATGGGGCCTGAGACTTGGCCCCTTCTCCAGTTTCCTGACTGAGAGTTATGACACTCTGAAACCCAATGAAAAGGTTTCTTACATTTTGGGTAAATGTGTGTGGGCCTGATAAAATCCTGTCTCTGATTATTCAGGGAATGGGCTCTCCAATCTCCATGAAAATATGTCACATCCTTTTTATGTTGAGAATGCTTAGTCATTTCCACTACAGTCATTTGATTAACTATGATATCAACATAAAATGTAGATGTTCCCACTTCCAATCATTTTCTAATAATTTCTTCCACTGGAGCATCCCTTCCTAAACTGCTTAAAAACTTTTTGCAATCAACATTGCAATTTTCATAAGCCATGAGTTGCAACAGTTGTAGACACTTCAAGAGGGTATCCTAAATTTTGAGCCACTAAGCTGTTATTGCTTATCCCTACCAACTGATCATACTTCACTTCCTGGACACCCTGTGCCTCAAAATTTCTGAGAAGAATTATGAGAAATGTTATCTCTAAACTCTACAGGCCACTGCACAGAGTCCCCAGGAGAGAGACATATTTTACCCATTTGAATCCATTGGTGGTAAAGGTACACCAGCTGTATGATCTAATAATGATAAGATGTATTGAGATCTTAGTCCATCCTCAGTAGTAGCCTTTTTAAAACTCTTTTAATATGGCTAAAGATAAAGTTTGATAAATTCTAACAGGATTATTAGGATTGGCAGGATTAGGGATATCAATTACTGGATAAAAAAGTGAACTTCCTCTGAATTATGATATATCTTCTTTGTCTTTATATGCCTGGTCTATTATTTGCTGTAAACAAGACCTGCTTGGTGATTTAGAAGCCTGGTCTATAGTTTATGAGTCTTTGGGCAGGATGGGAGGCATGCACTTTCTCTTGCCTCTTTGAACTCACAGTATTCTTTCTTTCCTATCTCTGTCTCTTTCATTCCTACTTGTGTGCTTTACTCAAAGCATCTGCTTTCTCTAAGTTTCTCAGGAGGAGTCAAACAGATCTTAATAATGTTATATAAAGGAAAAAAAAAACATCTCCTGGGAAATTCTCTGGCCCTATTTGAGCCGGATATACTCTCATCTGTTCACCTACTATTTTCCAGTCATGAAAATTTAAAGTACCTTCTTGGGGAAACCAAGGAGAACAAGGAAACACTGTACTTAAGAACTCCTGAATTGGGGTGGCTAGGTGGTGTAGTGGATAAAGCACTGGCCCTGGAGTCAGGAGTACCTGGGTTGAAATCCGGTCTCAGACACTTACTAATTACCTAGCTGTGTGGCCTTGGCCAAGCCACTTAACTGCATTTGCCTTGCAGAAACCTAAAAAAAACAAAGAATTCCTGAATTTCTTTCTGTGTAATGTATAATCCCCTTTCTTTGATCACCTTTTTCAAAACTCATGCATATGATTCCTGATCTCTATCAGCCAGTTTAGAATATTCCTGGCCTATTATTACAGCTTAATCTAACTCCCTGTGTAAGCCTGAAAATTATGATCAATTAAGCCACTTAAAAAAGAAGTAATCTTTTGCGGACTAGAAATTCTTAAAAATTAACTAGCTGATAATACTATAGCGAGGCTTCCCCTTACCTGCAGTGCACCATTTGGGGCCAGAGGATTCCCTTCTGCTGGCCGGGGGACTTCTCCACAGAAGGACCTGACAACCTCTAGACAGTGCCAGGTCCCTGTTTGGGAGCCAAAAATGTGTATGTGTGGGGGGAGGGGGTAACCTGCACCCCCACTGCCTCAGTGAGAAGCTAAATAGAGAAAAGACACAGGGGGAGGTGCCTCTTAGGTGCTCTCTCTTAAAACTTATCAACTAAGGACTCTAACTAAATTTTCCAGACACAGAACTCAGAGGGATCCAGTGAGTCAGTTCTCCAACACAAGGTAACCTGGAAAAGAGTGACAAGGCCTTGCTCCCCCAGAATTGGAGGGGTGGCCCACCAGAGCTAAGGAACTTCAGCCACAAGAAGGCAGCCCCAGGGCCCTGGGAGCCATGGCTCACAGCAGTGAGGGCAATTTCCTGACCTACACCCCAGGGAATACCGGGCAAAACTTGGGGGATCAGCAGGTGTACCTTTGTCAAAGTGAGCATGTGAAGGCCAGCCCTCAGGGCACACAGCTAGCAGCATGGTCCCAGCAGCCCAAATCCAGAAACAGGAAGCAGGCAGAGCCAGTATGCTGGAGCCCAGATCCAAAAACCAAAAGCAGAAGCCTGTAAGCAGGAGCCCCCAGGGCATGAGTGTTGAGCTAGGGAGGGGAGTGAAGAGAGAATGGTGAGCTCTGTACTTGTCCCTGGAACAGGACTTTGGGTTTCTGACCCCATTCAGATCCAGATCAAAGTCTAGGCCCCCCATAGAAAGGAAGGTCCCCCCTCCTCAGCCCATGGCAGAAGGGTGCACCTGTGGTCATTCACAGACCAGTAGAGAAGACAGAGCCTCACACATGGAGATCCTTGTGGGGGAGGTGTATCCCACTAATACTCAAAAGCTCAGGAAGCACCCCAAAAGCAGGCTCAGGCTGGGGAAATGAGTAAGCAGAGAAAAAAGAGGAACACCATTGAGAAATACTTTGACTGTGATCCCAAGAAGTATCAAAGCACTCAATCTGAAGATGAGGAATCACAAGCTCCTGCATCTAAAGACTCCAAGAAAAACAGAAATTGGGCTCAGGTTATGACAGAGCTCACAAAAGACTTTGAAAATCAAGTGAGAGAGATAGAAGAAAAACTGGGAAAAGAAATGAGAGAGATGCAGGAAAAACATGAAAAAGAAGTCAGCAGCTTAGCCAAGGAGAACCAAAAAAAAAAATGCTGAAGAAAATAACATGTTAAAAACTAGCATAGGTCAAATGGATAAAACAGTTCAAAAAGTTATTGAGGAGAAGAATGCTTTTTAACGCAGAATTGGCCAGATGGAGAAAGAGATAAGAAAGTTCTCTCTGAAGAAAACAAGTCCTTCAAACAAAGAATGGAACTGAGGGAGGTTGCTTATTTTATGAGAAATCAGGACACAACATTTCAAAATCAAAAGAATGAAAAATTAGAAGAAAATGTGAAACATCTCATTGAAAAAACAACTGATATGGAAAAAGGATTTAGGAAAGATAATTTAAAAATTATTGGAATCCCTGAAAGTCATGATCAGAAGAAGACCCTTGACATCATTTTCAAAGAATAACTACAGGAAAATTGCCCCGATATCCTAGAAGCAGAGGGCAAAATATTAATTGAAAGAATCCACCAATATCCCTGAGAAAGAGATCCAAAAATAAAACAACCCCCAGGAATACTATAGCCAAGTTCCAGAACTCCCAAGTCAAAGAGAAAATATTACAAGCAGCCAGAGGGACACAGTCAGGATCACACAGGACTTAGCAGCAATTACATTAAAAGCTCATGGGGCTTGGAGTATAATATTCCAGAAGGCAAAAGAGCTTAGAATGCAACCAATAATCCACTACCCAGCAAAACTGAACGTTCTCTTCCAGGGAAAAAGAGGGACTTTCAATGTACCAGGGAAATTTCAAATGTTACTGTTGGAATGCCAGAGCTGAACAGAATGTTTGATCTTCCAATACAGAACTCAGGTGAACCACAGAGAGTGGAGGATAAGGAAAAAATATGAGCGACTTAATGATGATGAACTACATGTACTCCTGTATAAAAAAAATGGTACTGATAATACTTATATGAACCTTCTCATTCAGTAGAGCAGGTAGAAGGAGCTTTTATAGATGAAGCACAGGAGAAAGCTGAATTTGAAGATATAATGTGATGTAAAGATGGATTCAATAGATAAAAGGGAAATGCAATGGGAGAAAGAAAAAGGAGAGGAGGAATAGGCTAATATATTCCATATAATAAGATTTTTCTTTATTACAATGAGCTGTTGCAATGATATGGAAGGGGGGAAGCCGAGGGGTAATGAGGGAAACATTGCTCTCATTAGAGGTGGCTAGGAGAGGAAACAGCCTATACATATAAAATATATATATATATTATATAAATTTATATAATATATATGTATATATATGTGTATATATATAATATATATATATATATAATATATATATACACATACACACTTAATGGGGTATAGACATCTGTAGTAAGAAGGAGAGAAGGGGGGACAGGGGGAAGGTGGGGAATGTGAGTGATGGAGGAGAGCATGGACCATGGAGCAGATTGGTCAGATATAACACATTTTCTTTTCAAGGGGCTGGGATTGAATGACCTATCTGGTACCATAGGGCTGGGTGGATGCTGGCTCTAAGGGGTAGTATGTGGGCTTGGGGCCTCTTGGTCCCAGGATTATGGATCTTTCTGCTGCACCACTTAATTACACTACAGTAGAGACAGAGTGAAAGGAGAGAGAAAAATAGTAGTACATGGTAGTGGAGAAGTACGAATGGAGGGAGTTGAGATCAGCAATGGCAACAGTAGAAAAATATGGAAATAACTTTTGGGATGGACTTATTATAAAGAACGTGATCCACCCATGACAGAGCTGGTGGTGTTGGAACACAGACTGAAGCACATTTTTTATTATTACTACTTTTTGGGGGGTTGCAGGGTAAATGGGGCTGGGGCTGCACATCTAGGTGATTGTTGGGTGACTGAGACCGGTTTTGAACCCAGGTGCTCCTGGCTCAAGGGCCAGTGCTATGTCTATCACCTGGCCACCCATACTATTATTATTATTATTATTATTATTATTATTATTATTATTATTATTATTATTATTGTATTTTATTTTGGGTCTTTCTATATTTTTTGGTTTCTGGAGGACAATGGAGTTGGGTTGCTTGCATGGGGTCCCAAAACTGCATAATTATTGGGTGTATGGGGCCAGATTTGGTCGCAGATGCTCTTGGCTCCAGGGCCAGTGCTCCATCCACTGTGCCACCTGGCCATACCTAAATTATTATTATTGTTTTAGTTTTAATTTTAACTTTTTTCTCTCCCCTTTACTTTATTGCTCATGTGGGTCTATATTTTTGGGAGGGAGGGGGTATTATTTTTACTCTTAAATGAGAATATTTTAGTAATGTATAAAAAGCATTATTTGTACAAAACAAGAATAAACAAACAAACAAACAAATAAATAAATAAATGAATAAATAAAATATTTTTAAGAAAAGAAAAGACACAGATGTGTGGGCAATGCAAGAGAGCAATCCATTTATTGTCCAGAGAGTCAGAATATTTAAAGATTGAAAACTACAAAAGGTATGTAATCAAAAATGGAAGTTTGTGAGAATTGGACCCTTTGATCTAGTTACATGCCTGTTTGCACTATTTTCCCACATCCTGAGTATAGGATTTGTTTTGTCTAACTCAGTCCTGGTCTCTGCACCTGCATAACTGTGTATAGAACTTTCAGTCATATCTTCTTCCCAAGTTGGATACTCCCTCCACTCTCAGGGTCCTTATCTAACATTGGATAAATTTTCAAAGTTCATGGAGAACTGTAAAGAAGCAATCTTATAACATGTACTACAAATATGTATCCCACATAATACCAGGCCCAGACCACGGATTTCACATTCTGCTTCAGTCCTCTACAAGAGGTGACCTGCTCTATGAGCAAGACATAATTGAAGTAGCTCAAAGAAAAATAAAACCACTAAATTTGCAAATTAAGACAATCTGCCCAAGCTGTTCACATGGAAATTTTTGTTTGAGTTTTTGTAACAGCATTCTGATCTTGTATTGGTCTGATCAGTCACAGTCAGACACACTGGGGCATGTCTCTAACTTATTGATACCATTTTGGTCTGTTTTGATAACAAATGACAGCCACCAATCAACCAAGCAAGAAGATCTTAGTCTGGAAAAGAAAAGATTTCCCATACTGGTTGATTTCTGGATGGGAAAGTATAAAAGGGAGAAATCTTTGGTCCTAATAATTCTTTATTAAAAATGTAAGAGATTAATATTCATTTTCCACAATCTGTGACAAGATTTTTTATAAATGTATTTATTTATTTTTATAACATGCGCATCTTTTCAAGTTCTAAAATTTCCCTCCACCCTCCCTTCCCAGCCCCCTATCCTCAGTGGTGAACAGTCAGGTTAGCATTGTACTTACATATTTTATTGCTTTTTTTTTGCAAGGCAATAGGGTTAAGTAACTTGCCCAAGGTCACCCAGCTTGGAAATTAAGTGTCTGAGGTTGGTTTTGAACTCAGGTCCTCCTGACTCCAGGGCGAATGCTCTATCCACTGCACCACCTAACTGCCCCCATGTACATACATATTTTGCTAAAAATATTTACAGATTAGTAATTTTCAGTATGAGGAATTACGATTAAGGGAAAGAGATACATAAGAGATTTAAGCGTTTATAATATTGTGAAGGGTTGGGGTTTTTGTGAATTTTGTTTTGTTTTTCTTCCTCTGGATGGGGATAATATAGTCCATAGCCAGTCTAATACAGTTCTTCTAGCTCAGTGGACTGCTGAGAGGAGCTGCTTCCATCAAGGTTATTCATTTCACAATGTTGTTGTTGATGTGTACAGTGTTCTCCTGTTCTACTCCCTTCACTCAGCATCAGAACCTGTAAGTCATTACATACTTCTCTAGAGTCAAACCATTTAGGGTTTCTTATGGAACAATAGTATTCTGTAGTATTCATGTAACCTAAGTTGTTTAGTCTTTCCCCAATTGATAGACATCCCTCCAATTTCCAATTCTTTTCCACTACTAAAAGAGGTGCTATGAATATTTTGGAACATGTAGGACATTTCTCTTTTCCTATAATTTCTTCTGGATATAGAAATATAATTGGAATTGCTGGGTCAAAGGGTATATAGTTTTACTGCTCTTTGGGCATAGTTTCATATTGCTCTCCAGAAAGGTGAATCCCTTCACAACTCCACCAACAATCCATCATTTTTCCCTTTTTCTCATCTTGGCCAATCTGATAAGGAGTGAGATGATACCTCATTGTTGTTCTAATTTGCATTTCTCAAATCAAAAATGATTTGGAACATTTTTTCATATAATTATTTATAGCTTTAATTTCTTCATTTGAAAACTGTCTATTCATATCCTTTGACCATTTATCAATTGGGGAATGACTTTTGACCTTATAAATTTGATGCAATTATCTATATATTTTAGAACTAAGAGCTTTAACAGAGCTCCTAGCTGTGAAGATTGTTTCCTAGCTTTCTGCTTTTCTTCTAATTTTGACAGCATTGATTTTATTAGTACAAAACCTTTTTAAGTTAATACAGTCAAAATCATTCATTTCGTAATTATTATGTATTCTAATTCTTGTTTGTCATAAATTTATCCCCTTTCCATAGATCTGATAGAAAGAGTAGTTCTTGGTCTAATAATTTATCTAGGATATCCCTCTTTATGTCTAAACCTTGTACCCATTTTGACCTAATTTTGGTATAGGATGTGATAAGTAGATCTATGCCTATTTTTGTCATATTATTTTCCAGTTTTCCAAACAATTTTTGTCAAGCTGATGTCTTTGCTTTTGTCAAATAGTAGATTGCTGTAATCATTTATTGAGACATTTTTAGAACTTATCCTAATCCACTGATCCATTACACTTATTTCTTTATCAATACTAGGTAGTTTTGATGACTGTCACTTTATAGTCTAGTTTTAGAACTGGTAGAGCTAGGCTACCTTTGTTTACCTTCTTTTTCATCAGTTCCTTTGTTATTCTTGACCCTTTGTTGCACCAGATGAATTTTGTTACTACTTTTTTCTAGCTCAGTAGTTATTTAATAGTTAGATTGGTAAGGCACTGAATAAGTAACTTGAGTGGGACCATATTTGAACTCAGATCTTTCTGACTCCAGAGCTACTATTCTATTCACTGTAGATTATATTCAGATAGGGGAAGATAATATGAAAGGGGGTGTTAGAGATTGTTAGCATGATGGTGATATCTTCTAGTTTGAAAGTGTTTTTGTGAGTTGGTTCTGGACAAAAATCAAGAAAGTTCACCTATGATAGTTTAGAACCCCAAGACTGAGAACAAGTATCAATTTAAAGAGTAAGGGAGGGGCAGCTAGGTGGCATAGTGGATAAAGCACCGGCCTTGGAGTCAGGAGTACCTGGGTTCAAATCCGGTCTCAGACACTTAATAATTACCTAGCTGTGTGGCCTTGGGCAAGCCACTTAACCCCATTTGCCATGCAAAAACCTAAAAAAAAAAAGAATAAGGGAGGCAGAATACATTTTGTATGTTTAATTTTTTAATATATGCAAAATATATTATTCGACTCTAAAGTCCTGAAGGTTGGGGGATTTGGCACTATTGATCTGTTATTCCCTATTTTGCTAATTACCACATTTTGTAGGATAACAGGGAATAGTAAGAAAAGATATAGATGTGGGTTCAAGTATATGACTTTATGTATCACTAGGACTCATTTATATCCCCTGATTATTCATCTATAAATTTATTGGGTTAGCTAACGTCTCCCCTATACTATGTTGTAGCTCTTAAACATATGATTCAGTGAAGTAGTGAAATGGCAAAGTTTCCCAGTCACTTAACATAGGACCAAGGACCATTTCTTAATACTTCAGAATATATAAATGGGAAAAAATATAATTGTATTTATCTTTGTTTTCTTCTTATAACACATACCTTTTGAGAGCATTTCTTATGTTCTCTGTTTGCTTTCCTTTTCTGCCTCTTCTTCGTTACTCATACAATAAGCTGTTATTTCACTGCTAACTCACTGATATAACTTGATCTCCCAGCACTAAACAACTAAACATTTCTACTCCAATCAGATAAGCTTACTTACGAAAAAAAAGTTAATTTAAACTATTGTATTTTGTGGATATAGTCACCTATATCATCATTTTTCCATTGCTTTCAAGTGAATTCAAGTTTTACATATTGTTATAATCTTCCTCTAGCTATTCTTGCCCAACATAGTAGATGGTGTTTGAAATAAGCAGTATTTTCCAGCAATTGGGCCTCCAGCTGGATTATTTGAGGAACAGGTAATCTTGTTTACTGATTTCTGGAGAGGAGAGACCTCTAAAAGTAAAAAAAAAAAAAAAAAACAGGAACAACTTACCATTTTTCAGAGTTGACTGAATAATCATGATATCAGTTTTAATTTACTGATCTGGTCTTAGAAGAAAAGTGGTAGTCATATTTACTACATTTGCTTTATTTTCTAAATCTCAGTTGTTCCTCAAACATTTTTATGCACCTAGTAGGTACCAAGCATTGTACAAGAATAAAGTAGATACCAAGCATTTTGTAAGAATACAGTAGATACCAAGCATTTTGTAAGAATAAAGGACTATCCCCTCAACCAATAAACTCAAGTTTAATGGTGGAAAAACACAGGAAAATAATTAGGTAATAATGACATATAGAATAATCTGGAGATAATAAGAAAAGTAAAGGAATCAGAATACAGAAACATTGGGAAAAGCTACCTCTAAGGTGGGATTTTAGTTGGGACTTGAGGGGAAGCCAGGAAGCTGTAGTAAAAGTAAGTATTTCCCTGGCTCTGAATATTCCTTTTCTGTCAAGTTAGAAAGAATTTATCTGAGAAGACCAACACATGGATTCTATTTCCCTATATTTTCTTAAAAATCCTATTGAAATTATAATCTGTGTAAATAGTACTGAATTTTACTTGCTTTTTGTGTATTCATATATGTTGTTTTTCTTCTTTCCAATATTTTTTTTAATATGCAGCTAAAGCCACAATTTATTCTCTCAGAGCCCCTCAAATTATTCAAAATGATGCTGGGCACATAAGAGATATATATCACTTGATTGAATCAGAAAGGATATTAAATCTTTTATAATGCATATGCTCAAATGTTTTAATACTTCGATGGCCCTATGGCAACATTAGTATGGACATGGTGCATATGTGCATATTACATATCATTCACATCATTCCATTCTTGGCTATGTCTCCACAAATGTTCCATGGAAGATCTATACAACATGATGGCAGTCATTTTTTTGGTTCTTGTAATATTTTATGGATAATAGAGTAACTTTAACTACTTTTCCATCGGTTTTTGTATTCATCCTTACCAAATATTTAGCCTTTTTCCTTTTTCCTTATGTATTACAATAAGTAAAAATAGGCATCAAGATTCCACAAACTTCTTGGTTATTCATCATGAACTTAACAAGTAAAACATTACCATGAATAGTGTGTCATTAAGTGATTTTCTGAGTTAAAATGCAACCCAAAAGGATCCTCTTTTCTAATTATTGCATACTGAAATGTTGCATTCAATTCATAATAAAATGTTTTTAATTTTTTCAAAAAGAACAGTAAACCAATCCTTAAAGATTTATTTATTTATTTTTAGGTTTTTGCAAGGAAAATCTGGTTAAGTGGCTTGCCCAAGGCCACATAGCTAGGTAATTATTAAGTGTCTGAGACCAGATTTGAACCCAGGTATTCCTGACTCCAGGGCTGGTGCTTTATCCACTGTGCCACCTAGCTGCCCCAAAGATTTATTTTCAAATTTTATCTCAGTTACTTAACATTTGAGTGACAATTGGCAAATCTCTTCACTTCCACTCATCAATTGTAAAATGGACACCATAATATTTTTCCTGCCAGTATTGACTGTTTAAAGTAGATAAAACACTTGTTTTGAAGTTAAAAAACACTTGGGTTCAAGATTCACAAAAGAAATTGATTCACATTTTCTGTGCCATGCAAGTCCTGTCTAACCATCTCATGCCTCAATTTCCTCATTTTCAATATGGAGGGAAGATGGACATCATCATATTTAATTTTTTTCCTAATACTAAATGAATGAGCTTATAATCTTTAACCCTATGGTAAGATAAATATGAAATGAATAGTAATCATAATTTCCTATAAAATTTCCTATATATTCCTGACATTAAAAAAATCTCTATTCCATTGTAATTTATCTATATATTTCTCCCTGTTAAACTTCTCCCTCTATTTGTATTTGTCAAATTTATATTATAAATCCATTATGCCTATTGCAAAGGGACAAATGACAATAAGAAAATTTTCATTGGAAATTTGAGAAAAATGAATTCAATCTCAGGAGTTACTTGTTATTCCTTACATTTCATATAACAATATATCTTTGATCTCATAAGTTCACAGAGGCAATATTAAACAAGATTATAATGCTTGCCAAGCTAAGTAGAACAGATTCACAGTTGTTAACATAAATAAAAATGTCTATTAATTGTCATTTTTTCTTTTTCAGTTTTCATGTCCTTAGGCTTTTTTTGATATCAACATGTCAATAAAATTAAGTTTATCTTTCACAAGTCAATCAAAAGAAATTCTTTTTATTTTTGCTATTGTTTACATTTTATAGATATCATCAATATAGAGGTAGTAGAGGAGTTTGAAGTTGTACATTGGGTAACCTCAGGCATTTTCCATATAGCTATCTCAAGCTTAGTACACAGATTCCCAAAATAGTACTTGTAAACTTTTCCTTCTTTAAATATCCCCATTTTTTTGCTACTATTTTTTCCAGGTATTCTTGTTCACAATCTTAGAATTTTCATTAACTCGGCAGTGCTCCTTATCCTATATCTAATGTTTCCAAATTATTTTTAATCTAGCTTCACCAAATCTCTTACATTTATACTTTTCTCTTTATTTCCCAAGCAAACACCCAATTTATACCTCTTATCATTTCTGAATTTGCTCATTTCTCTTCCTGCTTTCATTATTTTATTTTAAACAACTTCATAAATAAATGTTGTAAAGCATAGATCTGATATTACTCTCCTCTTCAATTATATTTTGTCTCTTGGGTAAAATTTAAATTCTTCACATGGTTAATAAAATATTTTTATCAACTAAATCCACCCTAACTTTTCAGATTCATTTTATATTCTTTACTTCAGATACTCAGTATTCTATTCAAACCTACCTATTTGTTGTATCCTAAATATATCATATCTCCTGCCTCCATACATTTGCACAGGTGATTCTCCATCAACCCCACATACAATACACTACATTGTTCTCTCTATCTCTTAGAATCTTTAGTACCCTTCATAAGTAAATTCATATAAGAACTTCTTAACACTAAGCATTTGTTTATCCCAAGAGCTGTCAATAATTCTTCCCCCCCCAATATTTTCATAAACTTATTTTTTAGAATGTTACATCTCTTCCCTTTTCCTTTATTACTAGTATGATAAAATATCTTTTAAAGCAGGATTTGTTTGTGATATTGTCTTTGTATTCTCTAACACAAGCCATGGGACTATTCTTAAACTCTTATTGAACCAATTTAATTGCATTGCCCAAAAACTCATTGTGAGTAGCAAGAGAGTCAGAATTCAGATTCAGAATATCTAATTTTGAATGCAGTGGACATTCCACTGTTTGGAATGACTGTGTCACACTCTCTTTGACAATATGAGCTATTTGTAACAAAGCAGAAAACCTAAAAATATTTTAAAATATCCTTTAATCAGGCAAATGAATATCAAAATTCATAAACTTTTCTTAAAAGGACTAAGGCTCAGGGGCAGAGCCAAGATGGGGGCATCAGAATGGCCTCTCTTAGGAGCTCTCTCCAAATTATTTCAAAAACCTTAAAATTATGTCTCTAACTAGATCTTCAAGAAATAGAACCCACAGAAAGATCCAGTGAGGTCATTTTCCAGGCCAAGATAACCTGGATAATAGTGGAAAAACTCTGTTCCACAGGCTTGGAGGGGTGGCCTCACCAGAGCTCAGGAACTTCAGACTCCAAGGAATAGCTCCAGAGATTCTGGGAGCGGGGACTCCTGGCAGCAGCAAAAATTTCCTGACCTGCACCCCAGGGAGCATCAAGCACAACTTGGAAGATCAGCAGAGAGACCTCTGCCACAATGAGTGCAAAACCCAGGGTCTCAGCATGGCCATGGCAGCTCAGATCCAGGAAAGGGAAGCAAGCACTTGGATTCAACCAGCAGGAGCTGCTAGGCAACTGTGCTCAGGCCAAAGAAGGTAAGGGAGTAGAAGGGGACTGCCAAGGTATGTCCTCTGTTCCCTGGAACAGGACACTCTGGCTCTAGCCATATCCAGACCTGGTCACAGTGTAGACCCCTCATAGAGCAGCCCCCCCCCCCCAGTCCTGTGACAGAAGCTTGTGGTCATTCACAGACCAGGAGAGTCAGAGCTTCACACACTGAGGTATTTGTGGGGGTGTCCCAATAATACTAAAAAACTCAAGAAGCACCCCAAAATCAAGAACAGCCTGGGGAAATGACTAAACAGAAAAAAGGGAACCTTACCACAGACAATTACTTTGGTCCAATGGAAGGAAGGCCAAAAACTCAATATGAAAATGAGGTAGTCCAAGCTTCTGGATCTAAAGACTCCACAAAATACAAATGTTGGGCACAGGCTAAGACACAGCTCAAAATCATGTAAGGGAGATAGAAGAAAAACTGGGAAAAGAAATGAGAGAGAAGCAAGAAAAATATGAAAATAAAGTCAGCAGCTTAGTCAAGAACATCCAAAAAATTGCTGAAGAAAATAACATGTTAAAAACCAGCTTAGGTCAAATGGATAAAACAGTTCAAAAACTTATTGAGAAGAAGAATGATTTAAAAATCAGAATTACACAAAAGGAAAAGGTGACAAGAAAGCTCTCTGAGGAAAACAAATGCTTCAGATGTATAATGGAATTAAAGGAAGCTGATGGCTTTGTAAGAAATCAAGATATAATAGTTCAAGATCAAAAGAATGAAAAATTAGAAGAAACTGTGAAATGACTTATTGAAAAACCAACTGATTTGTAAAACAGATTCATGAAAGAAAAATTTAAAATTATTGGGCTCCAGGGCATCTAGGTGGTGTAGTGGATAAAGCACAGGCCTTGGAGTCAGGAGTACCTTGGTTCAAATCCAGTATCAGACACTTAATAATTACCTAGCTGTGTGGCCTTGGGCAAGCCACTTAACCCCATTTGCCTTGCAAAAACCTACAAAAAATTATTGGGGTCCCTGAAAGGAAAAGCTCCTTGACCTCATTTTTAAAGAATTTCTACAGGAAAATTGCCCAAATATCGTTGAAGCAGAGGAAAAAAATAGAAATTGAAAGAATCCACCAATCTCTCCTGGAAAGAGTTCCAAAGAAAACAACCCCTAGGAATATTACAGCCAAGTTCCAGAACTCCCAAGTCAAAGAGAAAATATTGCAAGCAACCAGAAGGACATAATTCAAATATCATGGAGCTGCAGTCAGGATAACACAGGACTTAGCAGCAACTATATTAAGGGCTCATAGGGCTTAGAACATAATATTCCATAAGGCAAAAGAGCTTGGAATGCAACCAAGAATCAACTACCCAGCAAAACTGAATATCCTCTTCAAGGGGAAAAGATGGA
The DNA here is from genome assembly GCF_037893015.1 of Macrotis lagotis. NCBI lineage: Eukaryota > Metazoa > Chordata > Mammalia > Peramelemorphia > Peramelidae > Macrotis > Macrotis lagotis. The sequence continues at coordinate 142,977,131 of NC_133659.1, read as the reverse complement.
CTTTCAATGACATAGGGGGATTTCAAATGTTCCTGTTGAAATGACCAGAGCTAAACAGAAAGTTTGACCTTCAAGTACAGCACTCAAGTGAAGCATAGAGAGTGGAGTAACATGCTAAATTATGAGGGCCTTAATGATGATGAACTGCATATAATCTGGCATGGAAAGATGATATTGATAATTATCATACAATCCTTCTTATTTAATAGAGCAAGTAGAAGGAGCTTTTTTTAGATGAGGCACAGGAGAGCTATGAATTTGAAAATACAATATATTGCAAAAATGAAATTAATGGGTGAAAGGAAAATATACTGGAAGTAAGAGAAAAGAGATGTAGAATAGGCTAAGATATTTCATACAAAAGACATTTCATGTAGCTTTTACAATGGTATGGAAGGGGGAATGCTAGGGGGAATGAGGGAGCCTTCATTCCCATTGGAAATGGCTCTGAGAAGGAAACAGCATACACATTCAATAGGGTATAGACATCTAGAGGAGAAAAGAGAGAAGGTAGATAAAGGGAAATGGAGGAAGTGGGTGATAGAGGAGAGGATAGATCATAGGAGAGGATAGTCAGATATAACACATTTTCTTTTTTACTTTTTGCAAAGTGCTGCGAATAGATGGCCTGTTTGGGACCATGGGCCAGGTGGTTGATGGGTCTATGGCATGGGATGTGGGCTTGTAGCCTCTTGGCCGCAGGGCAGATACTTTGTCCACTGCACCACTAGGCTGCCCCACAGCACATTTTTATAGAGGGAAAGAGGGAAAGGAGAGAGAGAAAATACAATAGATGTAGTGGGGCGGAATGGATGGAGGTAATTACAAATTAGCAACAGCAACTGTGGAAAAGTATGGAAGTAATTTCTTTCTTTCACTTTATTTCTCACAAGGCTTTATATTTTTGTTAGGGAGGGGATATTATGTTTATTCTTAATAAAGAATATTTTAATAAAGTGTAAATGAAAAAAATAAAAAATTTTTAAAAAGTACTAAGGATCTTATTTAGGGCCTATTCAATGACAGGATACATACAATATAAATATATATATATATATATATATATGTATATATATATATACATATATATATAAAACAGTTAATTAAATAGGGATTTTTTGGTTTGCTTTTTTATTTTGTTTTTTAAAAAGAATTAGTAGAATCTGGAATACTGAGAGTAAAAGATAATAAATGAAATTCTGGCACTAAGGAATTAACAGGTTGAAAGACTGAAATCTTGGGACACTTCATTTAAAAAATTAAGAACAGAAAAGCTAGCCTTAATCTGATGTCAACTTTGAGACAATAGAGTCAACATGACCAGATGATCTTTGTGTTCTTTTTACTTGTATTTTTATCATTAAATATTTTTCTACTACATGTAAAAATTGAACCATCCTTTTTTAAAATTTTGGGTTACTAAATTGATTCTCTCGCTCCTGCCCTTCACTCTTTTTAGGAGGTGAGCAATTTGATTTCAATTATACATATTTGATTTTGGAAAACATTTCCATATTATCCATGTAAGAAAACAAAATAAATATGAAGTTTAAAAAACTGGGTTTTAATTTGCATTTAGAGTTCAGAAGTTCTCTCTTTCTCTGGAGATGGAGAGCATTATTTATCATGGGTGTTTTGGAATTGTCTGGGATTATTGCCTTGATCAGAGTAGCTCTTTCATAGTTTCTTTCATAGTTGTTTATATGTAATATTGCCATTACAGTGTACACAGGTCTCCTGATTCTGATCACTTAACTTAGCATCAGTTCATTTAAGTCTTTCTGAGACTTTCTTGGTTTGTCATTTCTTTTCAGCACAATAATATTCCATAGCAATCAAAAATTACAAGTTGTTTAGCCATTCCCCAATAGAATGGCATTCCCTTGATTTGCAGCTCTTTACCACACAAAAAGCACCTCTATAAATATTTTTGTACAAGTAAGTACCCTTCCCTTTTCTTTGATCTCTTTGTGATAAAGGCTTAGTAATGTTACTGCTGGGTCAATTTGTATGCACAGTTTCATAGAGCTTTGGACAATTCTAATTCTTTCTCCAGAATGGCTACTCTTCACAACTATCCCAGCAATATATTATTTTCTAATTTTTCAGCATTACTCCAACAATTGTCATTCCTTCTGTGTCAGATTAACCAATCTGTTTGATATGAGGTGGGAAATCAGAATTGTTACAGTTTTCATTTCTCTAATTTGCAGTGATTTAAAGCATTTTTCCATGTGATCATTGAAAGCTTTGATTTCTATTTCTGAAAACTACATATTCATATCCTTTGACATATTTATCATTTTATTAATTGAGGAGTGGGTCTCAATTTTTGAAAGTTGGCTAAGTTCTCTAAATATTTCAGAAATGAGATTGTTGTTAGAGAAACTTGATGCATTTTCCCCCTAGTTTGACTTCCATCTTGTCATGGAAGCATTAGTTTTGTCTCAGTAAACATTTTATTTTCATGTATTCAAAACTATCTATTTTACTTTAAATAATCACTTTTTTTCTCTTGTTTGGTCATAAATTCTTCTTTTTCCCATAGATCAGACATGTAGATTTTTTCAAGTTCTCCTAATTGTCTATGTCCCATTTTATATAAATCATTTATCCATTTTGACCTAGGTAAGATGCTGGTCTACACCTAGTCTCTGCAAAACTGAAATCTATTTATTTCAGCAACATTTGTCAAACAATAATTACTTTGGCCTTTACTGCATATTGTGTAACTAAGATATTTCAATATTACACAACAGTTTTTCTTATGTAAACCAGATAATTATATGATTCCCACTTTAACTTATAGATTGCAAACTGTAACATGATTTATTTTTCTTCTCACTAATTCCGTTGAAAATCTTGAGTTTGTTCTTCCATATGAATTCAGTTACTATATTATTAGATATACAAAATAATTCTTGGGTCATTTGTTTAGAATGGCAATTAAGGAATAAATTAACTTACTTAGAATTTTCATTTTTAAGGGGTTTTTTTTGCAAGGCAAATGGGGTTAAGTGGCTTGTCCAAGGCCACACAGCTAGGTAATTATTAAGTGTCTGAAAGCGGATTTGAACCCAGGTACTCCTGACTCGAGGGCTGGTGCTTTATCCACTCTGCCACCTAGCTGCCTTGGAATTTCATTTTTGCATTGAATCAACTTGCCCATAAGCAATTTATATATTAAAACTGATTTAGATTTCCAGTATGTAAAAAAAATGCTTCATAATTATATTTATATAATTCCTGGGTTTGTCTTAGCAGATATACTCCCAAGTATTTTAAACTATTCTTGGTATTTTAAATTCAATTTCTCCTTTTATCTCTGGATTTTTTTGGTAGTATTATAGAAATTCTGATGACTCATGTGGATTTATATTTTATCCTACATCTGTCCTAATGTGTTAATTGTTTCTTTCTAGTTGATTCTCCAGATTTCTCTTAAGTAAAGCAATATGTAATTTGCAAAGATTGATAACTTTGTTTCCTTATTGACTATTCTGTTTTCTTCAATTTCTATTTCTTTTCTTATTGCTATAGCTAATTTCAGTACAATGTAGAATAGTGGTAATAATAAATATCTTTGCCTCATTCATGATCATATAGGAGAGATTTTAAGTTTATTACCATGGAGATTAGGTTTGGTCTTACTTTTAAATAGATACTACATATTGTCTTAAGAAAGGTTCCATTGCTTTTTAAAATTCATTCTACAGTTTTAATAAGAATGAATGATGTATTCTGTCAAATTTTTTCTCTACAGTTATTGACAAATTCTTTTGATATTTGTTTTTGTTATCAAGAAGCACCACACTTCCTTTTTACAAATTCCACCTTGTCATAATGTATGATAACTGTGTGATAGTGCTATATTATCTTTTTTCTATTGAACAAAACATAATATAATGTAAAATTTTCCTTCTTTGCTTTTGTACTCCATAGTATAAATATTAAAATCATATTTGTATCATAAAATGATACAACTTCCCCTATTTTCATATGTTATATGGTTTGGGAATTAACCCCTCCTTAATGTGTGGTAGAATTCATTTTTGAATCAATTTGATCCTCTGAATTTTTTTTTGTCTCAGGGAGTTCATTAATGATTTCTTCAATTTCTTTTTCAAAGATGGAGTCATTTAAGTGCTCTATTTTTCTCTATTTCAATCTAGGAAAATATATGAATATGGGTATGTATGATATATGTGTGTATTTGTATATATACATATAATAAAAATTCAACATTTCATTTGGGTTGTCAAATTTATTGCCCTATAACTTGAAAAATAGCCCAAATAATTGCTTTAATTTCATCTGAATTAGTGGTCCATCCAGTCTTTTATTAATGATAGTAGTAATTTTTTTCTTTCTTTTTAAAATCAAATTAACCAATTGTTTTATTAACTTTTTCATAAAAAACAAATACTTGTTTCACTTATTAGTGCATTTTTTAACTTTCAATATTATAAATTTCTCCTTGGTTTTACAGTATTTAAATTCTGGTATTAAATTTGGAGTTTTAAATTTATTATTTTAGATTATTTTTGCTATTTTAGATTTTTTAGATATATGCTCACTAATCTACTTTTCTATTTTTTCTTGATGCATACATATAGAGATATAAATTTTCTCTCAAATACTACTTTGATTGTATACCACAAATATTGCAATATTTATTCACCATTTTCTTTAAAGGAATTATTGATTGTTACTATGATTTATTATTTGACTCAATTATGATTTAATATTGATTGATTTCATATCTAATTTTTAATCTATACATTTATTGACCTTTATTTAGCTAAATTTTTATCAATTATAAAAATCAAAAGGATGCCCTTAATATTTCTGCTTTTCTGCAGTTGCCTGTGAGGTTCTTATGCCCCAATATATGGTCAGTTTTTTTAATGCAGTCGTGTTCAATTAAAAATAAATGTATAGAGACAGCTAGATGGCACATTGGAAAGAGCATTGGCCTTGGAGTCAGGAGGAATTGAGTGCAAATGTAGCCTCAGACACTTAATAATAGCTCTCTGACCTTGGGCAAGTCACTTAAATCACTGCCTTGCAAAAAGAAAAATAAAACAAAACAAAATAAAAAGAATACATGCATACTCCTTTCTTTTCTTACTCAATTTTCTCCAGAATTTTATCATATCTAAATTTTCTAAGGTTTTATTCATTTCTGTAACTTATTTCTTATTAAGTTTATAGATTTATAAGTCCCTGAGAGGAAACCATTGAAATTCCTCCTGAATTTCATTTTACTATCTTTTCCTCATCGAAATTATTTTACTTTTCCGTTAAGAATTTGGATGCTATGCCATTGGTATAAATGTGTTTAGTAATGATGTTGCTTCAAAGTCTATAGTAACTTTTAGCTATAGTTTCCCTGCTTATCTCTGTAAATATATTTTTGCATTCTCTGAAATGATGATTGTGACTCCTGCTTTTTTTAATTACAGCTAAAGTATAATAATTTCTGTTTCAACTCCTTAGCTTTGTCTGTTTCAAAAGTATTTCTTTTTTAACAAAATTATTTACTTTCCAATTACATGCATAGGCAATTTCCTATAATCATGTGTTTTCAAGCTTTTAAGGTTCATATTTTTACCACCCTCCCTTTCTATGCCCTCCCTATATCAGTAAGCAATAAAATATTATTTGTACATGTAGAATCATGTTTAATATATTACCATGTTAATCATGTTTAGAAGTAATTAATTAATTATGCTTTGAAGAATGATTTAATAATGATTTGAAGAAGGGGCAAACAATGAAAAAGAAAGGAAAAAAAACAAAATTTTAAAATGTGAACATTGTATGCTTTGCTCTGCCTTCAAGACTCCATTGTTGGGCAATTTCTATAACAGGCTGCTTAGAAATGTTAGTTCAATAGTTTTCTTCCTTTCAATTTATTAATTTCTGATTTAAATTTTAGAATTTCTAATTTGGTATTTAATTAGGATGTTTTAATTTGTTTTCTCTTTGTTTTTTAGTTGCATATTTAGTACATTGATTTCCTCTTTTTCTCATTTATTCATGTAAGTATTTAAAGATCTAATATAACTCCTGATAGCCACATTGAGTGTATCCCAAAGGTTTTGGTATGTTGTTTCATTATTGTCATCATCTAAGATGAAATAATTAATTCTTTCTATAATATGTTGCTTGATCAACTCATTCTTTAAAATGGGGTTATTAGTTCTCTGTCTATTTACCCTTGGCCCAATATCGCATGATTTTTTATTGCATTATCATCTGAGAGAGATGTATTCACTATTTCTGCCTTTCTGCAACTGTTCATTAGAGTTTTATGCCCTAGTACATGGTCAGTTTTTGTGCAAGTGTTATTTACTGCAGAAAAAAAGGTATATTCCTTTCCATCCCTATTGAGTTTCCTCCATAGGTCTATCATAGCTAGGTTTTCTAACAATCTATTTACCTCCTTTACCTTCCTTCTTGTTTATTTTACGATTTGATTTCTCTAAATCTGAGAGTGGGAGGTTGAGGTCTCCCACTAGTAGAGTTGTGCTGTCCATATCTTCCTGCAGCTCTTTCAACTTCTCCTCTAAGACATTGGATTCTATACAATTGGGTGCATACATATTTGGTATTGAAATTACTTCTATGTTAACTTAGGAGGACAAAATCTCTTTAATGTTTTCTATTTTTGAAGCTGTCTCATCTGTGATAAAGATTACTAACACTCCTTTTTTCATTTCAGCTGAAGCAAAACATATTTTTGCTCCAACTTTTTACCTTTATTCTATATGTATATCTCTGCTTCAAATAAGTTTCTTATAATCAGCATATTGTGGAATTCATGTTTTTAATCCTCTGTTACTTACTTACCTTTTAAGGGAGAGTTCCCATTCACATTCTAAGTTATAATTACTAACTCTTGTTTGTCCTCCATGCTATTTTCACTCTGTTTGTATTTTTTACCTTTTGTCCCATTATCCATATTCCCCAGTATTTTGTTTCTGAACACTGTCAACTTAAGTGTGTTTTCTCTTTACTCTACCTTTTTTACCTTTTCATGTTTTTCAAAAAGCCTCCTTTATGATATCCAAATGTTCTATTTATCTTTGGTCTTTTCATCAGGAAATCTTGGAAGTCTCCCTTTTCATTAAATGTGTGCTGTTTCCCCTGGAAGAGAAGCCTCAGTTTAGCCAGATAGTAGATTCTTGGCTGTATTCCAAGTTCCCTTGCTCTTCTGAATACCTCATTCCAGGCCCTTCGATCTGTTAATGTGAATGCAACCCGGTCCTGTGTAATATTTACTGTGGCTCCATGATATTTAAATTAATTCTTTTTGACTCCTTGCAGGATTTTCTCTTTTATCTGATAGTTCTGGAATTTGGCAAGAACATTCCCTGGTATTTTCATTTTAGGATCACTTTCAGGAGGAGAGCAATATATTCTTTCAATAATTATTGGTGGATACTTTTAATTTCTCTTTTATGTTTTAGTTAGAGGATATTAAGGTAGTTTTCCTTTAAAATTCTTGAAATATGATGATAAGGCTTTTCCTTTGATCCTGATTTTCAGGCAGTGCACTAATTGAATTTTTTCAAATGAGATTTTATTTTATTTTTCAAATTACATGTTATGAAAGTTTTTCAACATTAATCTACATGAATATTTTTAAGTTACACGATTTTCTTCCACCCTTCCTTCTCATCCCCCTCCCCTCAGCAGCAAATAGTCAGGTGAATATTATACATACACATTTATATTTAACATAATTACACATTAGTCATTTTTGGTATGAGGAATTAGGATTGAGGGAAAAGAAAGAAATTGAAGAGATATGAAAGAAATACATAAGAGAAATTTTTAAAAAGTGAATGTAGTGTTCATTCAGATTTCATTGGATTTTTTGTTTTGTTTTGTTTTGTTTTTCTTCCTCTGAATGTGGATAGCATTGTCCATAACACTTCTCTGTGGATTATTCTTGATCTCCAAATTTCTGAGAGGAGTTTCATCCATCAAGGTTAATCAAATCACAGTGATGTTGTTAATGTTCTCTTGGTTCTCCTCCCTATGATCTGCATCTGTTTCACAAATTTATTCCATGCTTCTTTAGGCTGGCCATTCGGAGTTAATTTTAGAACAACAGTGTTCTATAAAATTTACATATCATCACTTATTCAGCCATTTCATAATTGATGTATATCTCCTCATCTGCTAATTCTTTGCCATTATAAAAAAGAGTTGCTATGAACATTTTGGAACATGTGGAACCTTTTCCCAATTTTATAATTTTTTCTAGATATAGGCCTAGTATTGGAATTATTGGATAAACGAGTAGGATCAGTTTAAAGCTCTTTGGACATTGTTCCATATTGTTCTCCAGAATGGCTTGATCAGTTCACAGCTCCACCAAAAATGCATTAATGTCTCAATTCTCCCACAATCTTTCCAATATTTATAGTTTTCCCTTTTTGTCTTCTTAACCAGTCTGATATGTATGAAGGGAAAACTCATGTTTTTTCAATTTTTTCAATTTACATTTCTGTAATCTGTAATGATTTGGAGCATTTTTCATATGATTATATTTATCTTTAATTTCTTCATTGGAAACAGTTCATATTCTTTGATCATCTATGAATTGGGGAATGACTTGTAACATGATAAATTTGATGCAATCCTCTGTTTGTTTTAGAAATGAGACTTTTATATCTATGAGATACCACCTCATACCTCTCAGACTGGCCAATATGACCAGAAAGGACAATGATCAATGTTGGAAGGGATATGGGAAATCTGGGAAACAAATACATTGTTGTTGGAGTTGTGAACTCTTCCAAACTTTCTGGAGAGCAACTTGGAATGATGCCCAAAGGGCAACAAAAATATATATACCCTTTGACCCAGCAATGCCACTACTGAGTCTATACCCTGAAGAGAGTATGAAAAAGGGAAAAAAAAACATTTGAAAAAAATTATTTACAGCAGCCCTGTTTGTGGTGGCAAAAAATGGAAATTAAGTGAATGTCCTGCAAATGTGGAATGGCTTAACAAACTATGGCATATGTATATCAAGGAACACTATTGTTCTATGAGAAACCAGGACAGATAGGAATTCAGGGAAGCTTGAAGGATTTGCATGAACTGATGCTGAGCAAGATGAGCAGAACCAGAAAAACATTGTATACCCTAACAGCAACAGGGAGGTGATGATCAACCTTGATGGACTCACTCATTCCTTCAGAGCAACAACCAAGTCCAATTTTGAGCTATCTGCAATGGAGAATCCCATCTGTATCCAGAGAAAGAATTATGATCTTCGAACAAAGATCAAAGACTATTAGCATCAAATTATTTTTAAAAATGTATTATTATGTAATTTTACTATCTCAGACTTTATTTTTCTTCCTTAAGGATATGAGTCCTGTGTCATCAACTGACATTAACTGTCTTCAACTGAATTCAATGTAGAACATGGAATCAATGAAAAGACTTACAGAATGCCTTCTGTTGGGGTGGAGGAAGGGAAGCAAGAATGGGGGGAAATTTGTAAAACTCAAAATAAATAAAATATTTCTTAAAAAAAAAGAAATTAGACCTTTATCTGAATGTCTAACTGAGAAAATTATTTCCTGGCTGTCATTTTTCCTTCTAATTTTTGCAGCATTGTTTTTATTATACTTTTATATAGTCAAAATCATTCATTTTGCAATTTATAATGTACTCTATTGTTTGGTCATAGATTTCTCCCCTTTCCATAGACCTGACAGTGCATTTTTGGTCTATTAATTGGTCTATAGTGTTACACATTATGTCTCAATCCTGTACCCATTTTTTATTTTAGTTTAGTTTAGGGAGTGATATGTGGGTCTATGTCTAATTTTTGCCTTACTGTTTTCCAGATTTCCCAAAAATTTTTATCAAATAATGAGTTCTTATCCCAGAAACTAATATCTTTGGATTTGTCAAACAATCCATTACAATACCAGGCAGTTTTGATGACTGCTGCCTTGTAATAGAGTTTTAGATCTTATAGAACTAGACCACCTTCCTTAATATTTTTTCTATCAATTCTCTTGATATTCTTGACCTTTTATTGCTACAGAAGAATTTCTCCTCTATGTCTTTGACTCTTACCCAGAAATGAATATAAACAATTGTGTTGCCAAACCTCTTCATGCTCAATGTCCTCCACAAGTATCCCATGTAGTCTCATTATGATCAATTGCTATGTCACTTTACTAGCCTGAGCTTTGGAGTTCCTGCAACCCTGTTGCTTCTGTCACTATCATCTAATTTCATCAATTATATTTCTTCCAGTATCATATATCTCTCTTTCAGACTTCTTAAGTTTTGTGTGCTTGATTTCTGGGTTTTGTTTTGGCTGGAAGAATCTCTTAATCTTAATTTTTGTTGTCTATGCCACTCCAAAATTTGATTTGAGGGATTATTTTAAAGTTGTTTGGAATGAAATTTGGGGAGGGATTACCTGAGAGTTTTCTTTTTGACATCCTGGCTCTGCTAAGTAATACATTTTAATTGAAGCTTTATTGATTGCTTTGGTACATTAATCAATAAGCAATTTTTGCACACCTGCTTTATTCTAGACAGTGACTTAGGTTCTAAGGATGAAAAGACAAAAAAAAATATCCTTGAAGGAATTCATACTCTATAATGAGAAAAAAGAGTTTTTATTTTACAGTATTGCCTAAGATCATCTCTGGACTAAAGGGGTGCACAGAAATACAAAAATATAGTTTAACTGCATCTTTTATGCTTATCAACAGTGCAAATATATAATATATATATATATATATATATATATATATGTATATTAGCTTCAGTTACTTGTTTGAAATTAAATGAGGTCCAAGACACTAGAAAATGTTTGTTAGTATCTCAAACTTTATCGTAAAGTATCTTGTAGTTAGAAAATAGAGTAAATTATTTATTGGGTTCAAAATGTCAGGAATTGTTTTCAAATCTCAGTAGTAAACAGCAAGGTGTTGTTAGCTGTTACTGAAATAAGGATAATTGCAATGCTAATTTATCATATAGAATAACTTTAAAAATTACATCACTTTTTTGCTGAGTTACTTTTAGGATTTTGTGAATTAAAGTTCCATGGACAGCAAGCAAGTGTTATTTTTATTTAAAGGAAGAATCATAGCAGTGAATCCCCACCTACACAATTGTACTTTGCTAACAGTAAAAGTTGCTCAACTATATCTGGAGCAAAATACAGTGATTCAAAATGATGTTTTTCTTGTCAATGGTTTTCACACTTTTTTGGCCTGAAAGTCCCTGTAATAGGTCAAAAGAATCCAAAATGACTATCCATTCTAGTCATTATGACCTTCACCAAATCATATGAATAATAAAATTACGTTTTATGATATTGTTAAAACAGGAAATCAATGTCATCATTATCCTTGTATTTTGTGAGCATTATTGTCTTTTATATTCATTATTTCATTTGATCTTCACAAGAATCTCATGTAGTAGATAGAACAAGAATTATTAATTACATACTATGGATGAAGAAATGTGCTCAAAGAGATTTTTGACCTGTTATTCATTTTCTTCGTACCAAAATTTATTATCAGTCATTTAGATGAAGATGTAGATGGCATGTTTATCACAAGTACTGATGAAGTAATGTGAAAATGAACAGCTTTACAAATGGATGACAGAGTCAGGATAATGGACTGAATATAATAATCTGAATTCCACTTTGACTCATTCATTCATTTTGCAAAGACATATAAAGACTTTCTGTATTTCACACACTATTCCAGGGGATGAGCATTATTACCAAGTTAATCTTTAACATAGTTTCTGAGCCTCTAAATCTTTTAATCTAATATGAGGTTAACACATAAACAGAAATAATTATAATAATCAACATTGCTTAACAGTTTGAGAGGTATAAACCACAATGCTGTACAATGGGAAAGATAGGAAAAACTAAATGTGGAGAACTAAGGAAGACGTCTTTAAGAAAATGACATTTAATGTCTAAATGAAAAATTGTTAATTTAGATTAAAAGGGCAGAATATAGAAAATATTACTTGATAGATATTTATGGGGGAAAGGGCCCCAAAGATCCAAAAGTCCAACATTACATTGATAGACCTGTGATTTCATTGATATGGAAAATTCCCAATATAAAATCTCTTTTAAGTCACTTTTAACTCATAATACCTTAGAACATTTCCTGAGGCATTTGGATATTAAGCAAATTTCATGACAGAGGTACAATTTGAACCTACCTCAGCACTCTATCCACCTTTCCATGTTGCAACAAATAATTTTATAGTCAATTAATAAAAAGTTGAATTTCCAGACCTAGTAAGATGACAGTGGAAGTGTATGCTATCCTGTTAAGAATTATATTTATCAAATCATACAGTTGTATCTATACACTATACATACTCTACCAAAGGAGATAGCAGGAAGTAATATGCTAGATTTAAACAGATTGACTATTTCATACTCAGAAAAGTATATAGTCAACTTGAATTTGCACTGAAATATCCCCAAAAGACTATAACTCCAGGTAGAGCTCATTGTGGGGACCTCAAAATATGTTGTCAAATAATATATCTGTGAAGCAATTTTAAAAAATAAATAATTGAAGGTACTTTTGATTGTTTTGATACTTAAAAAGAGTTTGTTAAGAGAGGAGTCTGAGTCTAGAGCTTTAATTGAAAATCAGATTAAAAGAGGCTGAGAAGTGCAAGAAAAGGAGAATTGAAAACAATAGTTTTGCTGAGAGGGAGAATAAGTAAATAACACAGTCATTTATGGTTAAATGCCTCAACATGCCTACCTCACTATAAATAAGGCTAAGAGTTAAGCAGCCCTAACCAAAACACCACATTTGATATTAAATGAAATATTATAATTTTAAAGATGCTCATTTTGGCAAGGTAAAGAATTTCTCATTTTTCCAGAGTTAAGCAAGAATATTATCATTATAGAGCATTTAACTTCATTTTCAGAGGCATGATGGAGTCAGCTTGAACCTCTTGAGTCTAATTTTACATTTTCTATGTGAGCCTATAAATCTCAGAAATACACAACTACTATAAATAATGTCTTTTTTTATTTAAGGCAATGAGATTAAGTGACACGCCCAAGGTCACACAGCTAGGCAATGATTAATTGTCTGAGGGCAGATTTGAACTCACATCCTCCTGATTCCTGGGCCAATGTTCTATCCACTTTACCACCTAGCTGTCCCCTACAAATCATGCCTTGATTTATTCCTTTGTTAATTATCTTGATGTAAGAAAGTGATGGAGAAAATGTAATTATGAAAATAAAATTTATAAATGTACAATGCTTATTTTTCCCACCCCCAACCTAACTAGTTTTAAATATTGACCAACATAAAAGAATATTGACTAACATATTCCTGGTTTTACAATAGTAAAACATTCATTTGCTTTTTTCTGTGTATTTATTTATATCTTTTCATTAAAATCTTCCCATTTTTCTAAATTACTTATATTTTTATTTCTTATGTTAGAATAATATTCCATTAAATTCTAATAACACATTTTCTTCAGGCATTTTCCAATAAATATAAAGACATTTTTCCAGTGATTTTCTGTCAAAAATACTGCTTCTATAGACCAAAGATTGTTGCCTTCAATTATTAAAAGTTTTCTTATTTAGTATGTAATTTTGTTATACCTAATATTTTCTTTCTTCCATTTGGATGTGTTTCTTGTCTCACAACATATTCAGTTTTGATCTATGTTTATCATGGTTGCAAATGTAAAGCTTATATCAGATTGTTTTCTGTAGGGGGCGGGGGGGGGAAGACATGGAAAGAGCAAGAAAAATTAGAAAACTCAGAACCTTGGGGAGGAATTATTGTTTAAAAATTACCTTTGTATGTATTTGAATATATAAATAAAATATTTTTTAAAAACAAAACCAAAAATGGACAACAACTTCTCCCTCAAAAAAATATTGCTTCTATGATTATTGTATACATGGAAACCTGTTTGGTCAAGTGTTTTCCCTTAATCATAGTTGAATTCCTTCATCCTCCTATATATTTTTTAAGATAATGGCTTGTTTATTTAGATTGAAGTTTTGTTTAGAATAAATTCTGTTTGAAAATTATTGTGCAATTCATTACAAGATGATGTTTCAAACTTATTTTGCGAGAATTTTTCTAATTTCCCTAGGAATTCTTAAATAAGGAGGCTTTTCACAAACATTGTTATTCTTGTCCAAGTCAAATGTTGGGTTAATTCAAATTGGGTTAATTCTGAATAGTGCTTATCTTATGTAAATTTATACATTTGAACCAGTATCATATACTATAATGTTTATGACTTCTTCTTTACAAATGAACTTTAATTCTAGAAAGCCTCCTGATTTATATTTCTTAGCTTTATTTATTTTAAATTCTAGGTCTTCATTCTCCCCATTTCTCATGTGAATTTTGTAATGATTTTAGCATAACTAGTACTTCTAGAAATACAGAAGACAATAGAGGCTTATCCTGATATTTACTGGGAAAGTTTCTGATATTGCTTCATTGCAAATAATGCTGTCTTTGAAGTTTAGAGCTCTTCTAAGCCAATAGTTTTAGAGTATTTAGACTACAAGAGTATATTTTATTAAGTAACTTTTTTAACAATTGTATCAGGGGATTTTTAATTGATTTTATAGGATTAATCATGCTGTTTTCTACTGCTGAAATATTTCTGCATTCCTGGTATAAATCTAATGGTTATTTTGATAATTCTGGGCTAAGTTCTGTCTACCATTTCTAATAATCTGGTGCCTACATTTTTACTACTATAACCTTCTTTTCTCCTAGGAATATATAATTATTTGGTACTGGATGAATTACTAACCTTTCACTGTTCAAAAGTGAATTAGGTAAAAATGCATATTCAATTCTACTTTCTCAAACAATCATTTTGTCTCGAATAAATTACCATGTTTTTTTTCTACCACATAAAAATTTATTGCTAAATTTTGTGGCAGGCTACTGAATTTTTTATCCACAGAAAATGCATCAACTTCTCTTTCTTCCCATGATCTGACTATTTAAATTCTATAGTTTGTAAGTAAAGAATTATTCACCTTAGGTCTTTTAAGGACCCCTTCCCCCCTTTTTTAATCTCTCTCTCTCTCTCTCTCTCTCTCTCTCTCTCTCTCTCTCTCTCTCTCTCCACTCTCTCTAATATGTGTGTGTAAATATATATATATATATAATATATAATATATTTATCCTTTATATATCCTTTTTCTTGCAATATGAAACAAATAACATAAAAAAATCAGTTGTAGACTAAAAACATAAATTTCATACTCTTGTTGATAATTTAACTTTTTTGTTTTCATGTTTGCAAGTTCAATTTACTACTCATCTATTTTCTTTTGTAGAATTCACTGCAAATACCCTATTTTTCAGAAAAGAAAACAAACCTATACATTTTCATAGATGGTTTGTCTAGTTTTGCAGCTCAGTTATATAGCATGCAAATCTTTCTCCTTTGTTATTCATGTATATATATATACATATATATATATATATATATATGTATATATATATACATATATACCAATGTTACCTCTGATTTAGATATGGAATAATCCTGTGTCATTTGAATTTTTTTCCATAGCATCATAGGAAGCTGACCTTATTTTAGAATTTTCAGCCCTTTTATTTTGCATATTAGGCAAATGATGGTTCAATAGTTAAGTGCCTTGTAATACTAGGAGTCTAATTAATGTTTTTACTATGTAAAATTCAGCATTCTTTCCACTGAATCACTTTTTTTACTTAATAGCTAAGTTTTCTGAATAATTGTATATATGTGTGTGTTTGTGTGTACTAATGCTTATAGATATAAACATGTGATTCTTTATATATCCATATTTCTTATCTATACAGTTAATTCCTTTAACTTACATAGATTTAATATGTTTTCAAAAATTTAGCTATTGCTCTTTACTTCCAAAATTTCTTCAGTCTCATGTATTTCTGAGCTCCAAATTTGCCATTAATCTTTCTCATTCTGTATGTCTTTGGGGAGAATTTTCTATTAGGTATTCCAAATTAACTTCTATTTTTTATTTATGAATTGAGAAATTTTTGGATATAATTGCCATCTTCATGCTTTCTGTTTTTCCTTTATTATTTGTTTCCAATTACGTCCAAAGATAGTTTTCAAAATTCATTCATTTGCAAGTTTATGAGTTCTGCATTTTCCTACAACTCTCTCTTCCTTCCTCCCTCCCTTTGGTAGGGAACAATCTGGCAAAAGCTGTATATTTATGATAATATTTAACATATTTCCAAATTAGTCATGTTTTGATAGAGGAATTAAGGAGAAAAGAGACCATTAAAAAGAAATAAAATTACATTTTTAAAAGTGATCTTAATATGCATTGCTCTACATTCAGTTTCCAAAGTGGGATTATTTTTTGTTTTGTTTTTTTGTTTTGTTTTTGTTTTATTTTCTGGGCATGGATGGCACTTTCCAAAACAGGTCTCTCAGGATTGTCCTTTATCACTCAACTGTTGAAAGAAGCTGTGTTGAGAGATTTCTGGTCAAGATGGCAGAGAGAAGACAGGCACAGTTCTATAGTCTCCTGATCTTTCCCCATTTATCACATATAACAAATCTTTTAAAAGAAACATGACCCACAAAACCCAGAAAGAAAAGCCAGGAGAAAGAACAATTACCTCAGGATTTGTCTGCAGTAGCAGCTTTGGCGGAATTCCAGCCAGAGAGTCTGGGTTCAGAGGGAGGATCAGCCCCGGATCAGCCAGATTAACAGCTGAATTGGAACCAGGAGTTTGAGGGCCCAAGAGCTGGACATGCTGGATCAGTGGTGGAGATGGATGACAGGCGCTTGGGTCGGGAGGGGAGCAGAGGTGCTGGTGTTGGTGCTATCCCCCTGGAGCTTGGGGACGGGGCTGGGGGGGGAGAACTCTTGTGCAGGAGAGTTGCAGACACCATCCTGGGCCCCTCTGGTCCCATTACAACTCAGACCTCCTCCCAAACAAACAAGTGCAAACTACTTCTGCCTCTTGCCCAGTTGTATGAGCAGAAGAACCAGGCAAGCTGAGGAATGACCTCAGGCCAGGGTAAAGCCCAACATTGACTGAAGGCAAAAGAATTCAATAGCTCCAAACTCTCCCTTCAAGCAAAGGGAGAAAGCCTCAGTCAAGGTCACAGAAACCCCAGAGAAAGCAACCAACATCTCCTACTGGCCAGCCAGAGAACCTGCACTCAGTGAGTAAAGCCTTTAGTGATCCCAAGCCCCGGTGAACCAGCCCCTACCCTCAAATCAAAGACTTAGCAAAATGAAGAAGGGTCAGTGGAAAGGTGGATACATAGAAAAATTCCTGGAAGGGAAAGACCCTAACTCAGAGAGACCTGGAACCTCTGAGGAGAATACAATCTGGTCTCCAGCACAGAAAGACTTCCAGACTTCCTTGAAGAAATAAGGAAGGAACTTAAAAATTTGGGAGAAACAATTAATACCTTGCAACAAGAAAACAAAACCTTAGAAAGTACAATTGGATAAATACAAAAGGAGAATAAATCTCTCAGATCATCAACTGGACCAATACAAAACGAGAATAATTCTCTCAAATCCTCAAATGAGCAAATGCACAAAAGAAATTAATTCACTCAAAACCTCAATTTTTCAAATGGAAAGCTCTTTCAAAAGTAGAATTGACCAACTGGAAAAAGGAGTTGCAAATCATTAATGAAGAAAACTCCTCCCTCCAAAAAAGAATGGAGTCTACAGAAACTAATGACTCCATGAGAAAGCGAGTCAGTTAAACAACATAAAAAATAGAAAAAAATAGAAGCAAATATAAAATACTTCATCAACAAAACCATTGACCTCGAGAATAGATCGAGGAGGAGCAACCTGAAAATTATAAGACTTCCTCAAAACATTGAAGAGAAAAAAAGCCTGGACTAAATATTACAGGATCTAGTGATGGAAAACTGCCCTGATATAATGGAATTGGAGGGCAAAGTAGTTATTGAAAAAGTACATCGATCCCCACCAGAAAAAGATCCTAAAATGAAAACACCAAGGAATGTTGTGGCCAAACTCCAGAACTATCAGATAAAAGGAAATTCCTGCAAGCAGACAGAAAGAAACAATTTAAATATCAAGGAGCCACACTAAGGATCATGCAGGAACTGGCTGCATCAACTTTAAGGTATCAAATGGCTTACAACAAGATATTTTGAAGAGCAAGGGAACTTGGAATGCAGCCAAGAATCTACTTTTCTGCAAAGCTGAGCCCTCTATCCCAGGGAAAAAAGATGGACATTTAATGAAATGGAAGAATTCCAAAAATTTCTGAGGAAAAGACCAGAGCTAAACAGAAAATTTGGTCATCAAACAGGAGGTTCAAGAGACACATGAAAAGGTAAAAAATAGGTGGGGGTGGTAAAAGAAAAAAAATGCAATCCAGTAAGTTGAAACTGACTATATCCCAGTATGGGGGGAAAATAATTCTCATAAATCTTGAGAATTGTAATTCTAACAGAGAGAATATACCTAGCCAGAAATGATGGACATTCATGACATATCCATGAGACTGCTATCTAATGGGATATAACTGGCTTTAACCCCACTTGGGAGAAAGACTCTAATAACTCTCAGGAATTTTGACTCTATTCGATAGAATATACTGAACTAGAAGGGACAGACACTCAGAATTTTCTATGACTTAGATAGAATGATCTAAAAAACAGTACCTCCTTAAAAAGGGGGACAGGAAAGAGATGGGAGGAGGGAGGGGACTGAATATGGTAAATCTCATTACATTAAGAGGTACAAAAAACCTATGGTAATAGAGGGGAAGAAGGGAGCAGAGGAGAAACACCTGAATCTTTTTCTCATCAGACTTGGCTTAAAGTCAACCTACATATAATCGGGTAACTTATTAAACATCTAACCTTTCAAGTATTAAAAGGGGAAAAGGGGAGGGGGGACAGAGAAAGGGAAGGGGAGTGGGGGAAATTAGCAGAAATAACCAAATGAAGGGAAGGGAAAAGGGGAAAAAGGGAAAGGGGAAAGAAAGGGGAGGGTGTGATATAGGAGGGCAAACACACTGAAGAGGGTAGTATTCAGAAACAAAATACTGGGGAATATGGATAAAGGGGGGAAGGGGGAAAATACAAAAAGGGGGAAGATAGCACAGAGGGCAATAAAGAATTAGTAATCATAACCTTGAATGTGAATGGGATGAATTCTCTCTTAAAACATAAGTGAATAGCAGAGTGGATTAAAAACCAGAATCCTACAATATGCTGCTTACAAGAAACTCATTTGAGGAAGGGAGATACATATAGAGTAAAGGTAAAAGGTTGGAGCAAAATATATTTTGCTTCAGATGAAGTAAAAAAAGCAGAGGTAGCAATCCTTATCTCAGACAAAGCAGCTGCAAAAATAGATAGCTTTAAAAGAGATAAGGAAGGAAATTTTATCCTCCTTAAAGGTATCATAGACAATAAAGTCATTTAAATATTGAATGTATATATATGTGTATATATATATATATATATATATATATATATATATACATATATATGTATATATATATATATATACATATATATATGCATCCAGTGGGACAGCACCCAAATTCTTAGAGAAGCTGAAAGAACTACAGGAAGATATAGACAGCAAAACTCTACTAGTGGGAGACCTCAACCTCCTGCTATCAGATCTAGATAAATCGAATTATAAAATAAACAAGAAAGAAGTTAAGGAGGTAAATTGATTGTTAGAAAAATTAGATATGGTAGACTTATGGAGGAAACTG
Organism: Macrotis lagotis; assembly: GCF_037893015.1. Taxonomy (NCBI): domain Eukaryota; kingdom Metazoa; phylum Chordata; class Mammalia; order Peramelemorphia; family Peramelidae; genus Macrotis; species Macrotis lagotis. Next base: position 142,957,314 of record NC_133659.1, on the reverse strand, counting down.
AATGGGGATAGAAAGGAATATCCCTTTTTCTCTGCAGTACATGGAACTTATACAAAAATTGACCATGTACTAGGACATAAAAACCTAATGATCAACTGAAGAAAGGCAGAAATATTGAATACATCTTTCTCAGATCACAATGCAATGAAAGTCATATGCGACATTGGGCCATGGAGATATAGACCCAGAACAAATTGGAAACTGAATATCCTGATTTTAAAAAATGAATGGACCAAAAAACAAATTATAGAAAGAATTAACCATTTTATCCTAGATAATGATAATAATGAAACAACATATCAAAACCTATGGGATTGATTCAAAGTGACTCTCAGGGGATATATGATGGCTCTAAATCCTTACATGAATAAATTGGAGAAAGAGGAAATCAATGAACTAAACATGCAACCAAAAAAATTAGAGAAAGAACAAATCAAAAATTCCCAATTAAATACAAAATTAGAAATTCTAAAAATTAAAGGAGAAATTAATAAAAGCAAAAGAAAAAAATATTGAATAAATAAATAAAACCAAGATTTAGTATTATGAAAAAAACAATAAAATTGATAAACATCTGATCAATTTAATTAAAAAAAAAGAAAGAAGAAAACCAAATTGCTAGTATCATAAATGAAAAAGGTGAACTCACCACCAATGCGGAAGAAATTAAAGTAATAACTCAAAATTATATTGCCTAACTCTATGCCAATAAATTTGATAATCTAAGTGAAATGGATGAATATTTACAAAAATATAAGTTGCCCAGGTTAAATGAAGAAGAGATTAAATACCTAAACAACCCTATATAAGAAAAAGAAATTCAATAAGAAATTATTGAAACCCCTAAAAAAAATCTCCAGGGCCTGATAGATTCACAAGTGAATTCTACCAAACATTTAAGGAACAATTGGTTCCAATCCTATATAAACTCTTTGGAAAATAGGGAAAGATGGAACTCTGCCTAACTCTTTCTATGAAACCAATATGGTACTCTTACCTAAACCAAGAAGAGTTAAAACAGAGAAAGAAAATTATAGAACTATTTCCCTGATGAATATAGATGCAAAAATGATAAATAAAATTTTAGCAAAACAATTACAACAAGTCATCACTAGCATAATACATTATGATCAAGTAGGATTTATTCCAGGAATGCAGAGTTGGTTCAATATTAGGAAAACTGTTAGTATACTCAATTATATCAACAATAAACCTCTCAGAAATAATATGATCATATCAATAGGTGCTGAAATGCTTTTGACAAAATACAGCATCCATTGCTATTAAAAACACTAGAGAGTGTAGGACTAAAGGGAAGGTCCCTTAAAATAATTAGCAGTGTCTATTTGAAACCATAAACAAGCATTATATTCAAGGTGTAGAGGCTAGAGTCATTCCCAGTAAGATTGGGGTGAAACAAGGTTGCCCATTATTACCATTACTATTCAATATTGTATTAGAAATGTTAGCATCAGCAATTAGAGAAGAAAAAGGAACTGAAGGATTTAGAATTGGGAAGGAAGAGACAGAACTCTTAACTCTTTGCAGATGATATGCTGGTCTACCTAGAGAATCCCAAGAAATCATCTAAAAAACTACTGGAAACCATTAGCAATGTTAGCAAAGTTGCAGGTTATAAAATAAACCCTCATAAACCCTCACCTTTTCTATATATGTCTAGCTAGAAACAGCAGGCAGAACTAGAAAGAGAAATCCCATTCAAAGTAACCTCAGACAATATAATTGGGAGTCTATTTGCTAAGATAGACTCAGAATCTTTTTGAAAACAATTATAAAACAACTCTCACACAAATTAAATCAGATGTAAATAACTGGGCAAATATCAACTGCTCATGGATAGGTAGAGCTAATATAATAAAAATGACAAGTCTACAATATTAAACTATCTGTTTAGTGCCTTACCAATCAAAATTCCAAAAAAATTACTTTAACGAGTAAGAAAAAATTGTAATATATTCATATGGAGAAATAAAAAGTCAAGAATCGCCAGGAGCTTAATGAAAAAAAAGTGCAAAAGAAGGTGGCTTAGCCCTACCTGATCTAAAATTATATTATAAAGCATCATTCATCAAAACTGTTTGGTATTGTCTGAGAAACAGAGCGGTAGACCAGTGCAATAGACTAGGTGTAAAAGCAGGAGATGATTATAGTAATCTGCTGTTTGATAAACTCAAAGATTCTTGCCATTGGGATAAAAATTACCTCTTTAATAAAAATTGCTGGGCTAATTGGAGGTTAGTATGGAATAAACTTAGATTAGACCAACACCTCACATCCTTTACCAAGATAAGATCCAAATGATTACAGGACATAGACATAAAAAACAGTACTATAAGCAAATTCGAAGATCAAGGACTAGTCTACCTGTCAGATCTGTGGAAAGGGGAGCAGTTTATGACTAAGAAAGAGTTGGAGAACATCACCAAAAATCAATTAGATGATTTCAATTACATTAAATTAAAAAGCTTTTGCACAGATAAAACCAATGTAACCAAGATCAAAAGAAATGTAGTATATTGGGAAACAATCTTTACAATTAATGATTCTGAGAAAGGACTCATTTCTAAAATATACAGATAATTGAGTCATATTTTTAAAACAAAAAGCCATTCCCCAAATGACAAATGGTCAAAGGATATGCAAAGGCAATTTACAGATAAGTATATCAAAGCAATCCATAGCCATATGAAAAAAATGCTCTAAATCATTAATTATTAGAGAAATGCAAATTAAAGCTTCTCTGAGGTACATCCTCACACCTCTCAGATTAGCCAATGTGACCAGGAAGTATAATGATCATTGTTGGAAGGGTCGTGGGGAATCTGCGACACTATTACACTGTTGGTTGAGCTGTGAGCTTATCCAACCTTTCTGGAGAGCTATTTGGAACTATGCCCAAAGGGCCACAAAAATGTGCATACAGTTTGACCCAGCAATACCACTACTGGGTCTATACCATGAAGAGATGATGAAAAATGGTAAAAACATTACTTGTACAAAAATATTTATAGCAGCCCTGTTTGTGTTGGCAAAGAATTGGAACTCAAGTAAATGTCCTTCAATTGGGGAATGACTTAGCAAACTGTGGTATACGTATGTCATGGAACACTATTGTTCTATTAGAAACCAGTAGAGAGGAGATATCAGGGAATCCTGGAGGGATTTGCATGAACTGATGCTGAATGAGATGAGCAGAACCAGAAAAATACTGTACACCCTAAGAGCAACATGGGAGTGATGTTCAACCTTGAAGGACTTGCTCATTCCATCAGTGCAACAATCGGAAACAATATTGGGCTGTCTGCAAAGGAGAGTGCCATCTGTATCCAGATAAGGAGCTGGGGAGTTTGAACAAAGCTCAAGGACTATTCTCTTTAATTTAGAAAAAAACAGATATCTTATTGTCTGATCTTGTTACCTCTTTGACTTCTCTTCTTTAAGGATATGATTTCTCACTCATCACACCCAGTTTGGATCAAGGTACAACATGGAAACAAAGTAAAGACTGACAGAGTGCTTTCCATGGGGGGTGGGGTGGGGGGAGGGAAGCAAGATTTGGGGGAAAATTTTAAAACTCAAACAATATCTTTAATAAAAATAAATTTAAAATAAAAAAGAAAGGAGCTGTGTCCTTCATTGTTGATCACCTCACAATGTTACTGTTAATGTGTACAGTTTTCTCCTTGGTCTATTCATTTCACTCAGCATCAGTTCATGTAAGTCTTTTAAAATTTTTCTAAAATCCAGACACTTAGAGAACAATAGAACGGCATCACATTTATAGGCAACAATTTGTTCAGCTATTCTGTAACATTTTGCGATCCCTTTAGTCTCCAATTATTTGCTTTGGCAAAAAGAGCTGCTAAACTATGTCTTTTCCCATTTTTAATGAACTGTGTGAATATAGACCTAGAAGTTTTATTGTTGAATTAAAGTGTTTATCCAATTCTAGATCTGAATTCAGAAGAAATTTTTTAAAAATGGGGGAAAGTCCTACATGTTCCAAAATATTCATAACAGTTCTTTTTGTAGTGGCAAATAATTCAAAATTGAGGTGATGCCCATCAACTGGGGAATGGCTAAACAAGTTATGGTATTTGAATACTACAGAATACTATTATTCTATAAGAAACCATAAATAGTCAAATTCTAGAGAAAGAAGGAATGACTTAAGGGATATGATGCTGAGGAAAAGGAGAAGAACTAAGAGAACAATGTACACATTAACATTATTGTGAGATGAACAAACTTAATGGAAGCAACTCCTCTCAGCAATCCAGTGATTGAAGTAGCTAGGTGGTGCAGTGGATAGAGCACTATCCCTGGAGTCAGGAGAACCTCAGTTCAAATCTGACCTGAGACACTCAATAATTACCTGTGTGACCTTGGGCAAGTCACTTAACCCCATTGCTTTAAATAAATAAAAAATTTTTAAAAGCAGTCCAGAAAGCTAGAGCAACAGTATTAGCCCCTTCCAGAGGAAGAAAACAAAATAAAACAAAACACACAGGCAAACCCCCCTAAAAAAAAAGCTAAACAAGCCTTCAGAATCTGTTGAACACTTTATGGAAATTATCTCTTATGTATCTCTTTCTCTTAATCCTAATTTCTCATTCCAAAAATTACTAGTCTGTAAACATGTTTATCAAAATATGTAGGCACAGTGCTAGCCTGACTGTTTGCAGCTGAGGGGAGGGCATTAAAAGGGAGGGTGGAAAGAAATTTTGTAACTTAAAAATATACATATGCATAAGATGAAAATAAATAAATTAGTGAATTTTTGATAAAAGAATGAAAGTGTATGCACAGTTTAATTGTTCTTTGGGCATAGGTCCAAATTGCTCTCCAGAAAAGCTGGATCAATTCACAACTCTACAAGGTGCATTAATGTCCAAATTTTCCCATTTCCTTTTCAACATTGATAACTTTCTTTCTTTGTCATCAGCTAATCTGATATGTGTGAGGTGGTAACTCAGAGTTGTTTTAATTTGCATTTCTCTCATCAATTATAATTCAGAGGGATTTTTTTATATGACTATGGATAGTTTTAATCCTTCATCTGAAATTTGCCTGATCATAAACTTTGACTTATCAATTTGTAATTGAATTGTAATCTTATAAATTAATTCAGTTCTCTCTATATATTTTAGAAATGAGTCTTTTATCAGAAGCACTGCCTATGAAAATTGTGTCCCATCTTCATGCATTCCTTCTAATTTTGGCTGCATTTTTTTGTGTAAATGCTTTTAAATTTAATATTGGGGCGGCTAGGTGGTGTAGAGGGGCAGCTAAGTGGTGAATTAAGGGTGGCTAGGTGGCGTCGTGGATAAAGCACCGGCCCTGGAGTCAGGAGTACCTGGGTTCAAATCCGGTTTCAGATACTTAATAATTACCTAGCTGTGTGGCCTTGGGCAAGCCACTTAACCCCGTTTGCCTTGCAAAAATTAAATAAATAAATAAATAAATAAATTTAATGTTGTCTGGGGGGTGGGTGAGGGAAACAAGAATTAGGGAAAATTGTAAACCTCAAAATAAATAAAATCTTTCTTTAAAGTAAAATAAAAAATAAATTTAATTTTATCAAAATTATCCATTTTTCATATTTCTCTTAATCATCTTACAATGGTCTCCATCTCTTTTTTGGTATTAAACTCCTTTGCTGTCCATAGATCTGATAAGAGTCTATGTCTTTTTCTCTTAATTGATCTATGGTAACACTATTTCTAAACCCTCTATGTGTTTCAATCTTAATTTGTAGAGTATAAAATGTGGGTATATATGCCTCGTTTTCTCTTACTATTTTCTAGTTTTCCCAGCAGTTTTTCTCATAGAGTAAGTTTTTATTCTAGAAGTTGGTGCCTTTGAGTTTATTACACAGTAGACTACTCTTGTCATTTACTACTGTTTCTTTTGTACCTAATCTATTCCACTTCTCTGATTCTTAGCAAGTACCAGAAAAGTTTGATGACTACAACTTTAAAATATAGTATTTGATCTGGTACATCTAGGTCACCTTACTTTTCTTTTGGATTATCTTTCCATGGTCCTTTTGTTTCAAGTAATTTTATTGTATCATGATATGAGAAGTGTGCATTTATTATTTCTGCATTAGACTGTAAGATTGTTATACCCTTATACATGGTGAGTTTTGGTATAAGTGCCATCTACTACATTCTCCCATTGAGGTTTCACCAGAGGTTTATCATATCTAAGTTTTCTAAAATTTTATTCACTATCTTAACTTCCTTTTCATATATTTTTGTGGTTAGATGTATCTAGTTCTGTGAGGAAGGAGGGTGAAGTCCCTCCATCATTATAATTTTGCTGTATACATCTCCTTGTAATTCATTCATTTCTCTTCTATGAATTTGGATGTTATACCACTTACTTCATATATATGTATGTATACATATATATATGTATATATATATATGTATATATTTTTTTATAATGATATAACTTCATTTCCTCTGATACCTTTTAAGAAGCATTGGTTTCCATCCTTATCCCTTTTAATGAGCTCTATTTATTGCTTTTGCTTTGTCTGAGATCAGGATCACTACCCCTGATTTTTTTTTAATTGCACTGAAGCATAAATATATTTTACTTTCTTCTTTTACCTTGACCTTGTGTGTATCTTTGCTTCAGATGAACTTTTTGTAAATAACATATTGCAGGAGTCTGATTTTTAATTCATTCTGCTATCTGCTTCCATTTTATGGAAGAGTTCATCAAATTCAAATTTACAGTTAAGATAACTAATTCTATATTTCCCTCCATGTTATCTTTCCTCTTTGTTACTTTTCTCGTTCCTTTCCTCCTTTTCCTCTTCACTAATGTTTTGCTGCCTTTTCCTTTTAAATTTTGATTAAGTATTAGCTTTAAGTTTATGTTAATTTATAACTTAACATTCCCTTTTATCAGTCCTTTCTTCCCTTTTCTGTCCCCCACCCCACTTCCATGTAGGTTAGGATAGATTTTAAAACCTAATTGGGAATGTATATTATTCTCACTCTGGACCAAATCTATGGAATAGGATTTATTCAGTGTTTACACTTTCCCTTCTTTCTCTCTACTGTAATAAGACTTTGTGCTTCTTCATCTGGTTTTATTTATCCACTAATGATTAGACTTCTCTTAGGATAGACTTTCCTTTTACATTTTTATTATTTTAACCCTGTCTTTTAATTACATCCACTTTGTTAAAATATACTCCTTTTATCTGAACTGATAGAAATACTATTTTCAGTGGTTAATTATTTGATTGACTCATTACTTAATTAATTTAAAAGCAGTATTGTCTCACAGACACTAAGTATTCTCCCCTTTTCTGTCTCATTAGAAAAATACTTCTCAAGTGTCATAAATCTCATCAAATTGTAATCACTTTATATATTATTGCCTTTTCAAGTAACTTCCATGAACAGACAATCCTCATGAGCCAAAGAATCATGTAAAGTCAAATCATTTCATGAACCAGTTATGTCTCTCCCCTTCAAGCATACTACCTTCAATTTTAGTCAAAGCACCATGATAAGCAAAATCTTTTTATGATGTTTTCATGTCCATTCCCTCTAAGTATGCTCTCTCCCTCTTTGCTACAGCACTCAAATCAGAGCCATATAGCCCTCTTCAACCAATGTATCTAATAGATTCTCTCCTAGTGTCCCCTTTAGCTCCCCACCATGGTTTAAATCTTCCTTAGCTAAAGAAGGAAAAAAGATAATTTCCTAATTTAATTTTGTCTGACTCTTTTAAGTAGGTTCCCACTCTCTGCCCCTCTTGTACTACAACTTTCTAGGTATTAATAAAGTTAAGTTACTTCTTTAATTATGTATAGAACCTTGAAATACTCTAAGTACTAGGGCTGAGACCTGAAGTTCTCTCTTAAGAACTTTATACTTGGGGCATCTAGGTGGTGCAGTGGATAGAGCATCGGCTCTGGAGTCAGGAGGACCTGAGTTCAAATGCAGCCTCAGACATGTAATAATTACCTAGCTGTGTGACATTGGGCAAGTCACATAACCCTAATGCCTTAATAAAAAGAATTATAAAAACAAGATAAGAACTTTATACTTGACTGTATGAGAGATATTGGTACAGGACCACCCAGCATAGAATGCACCCATCAGGGAAAGTACTGCGTTCTATGAGTAGGACAGAATTAAAGTAACTCAAAAGAAACATGAGACTCATAAGTTTAGACTAAACACTCCAGGTGTTCACTTGAACTATTAGTACACAAACTGTGAGATAGCACTCTGAGTTCTTATTGGCCTGATCAGCCACATTTAAATACTCTGTAATTTGTCTCAAGCATATTGACAATCCTGTTCAATAGAAGGTCAAGAACGAACCATACCCATATCCTGAAAGTACAATCACTTCAACTATATTCAACCTTTTAACCATCCTAAATGAAAAACAATTCTTAAGTGTTGCAAGAATTGTCTTCACTTGTAGGGCTGTATACAATTTAATATTCTTGATTAACAATTGTTTTTTTTTTCCCCCTTTTTGTATACCTATTTATCCTTTTATGTTGAAAGGCATGTCTTTATTAATTCTGGTTCTGCTTCCTTTGTATTTAAATGCTTCTTTACAGTTCTTTTTTGTATTTGTTTCCTTTATTTGAGACAATGCTATTTATTGGAGGTTTTATGTTTTTATGCTGTGGTCTCTTTCAGGAGGTGTTCTGTGTATCTTCCATAAAACATATATTGTCTTTTTATCTAGTGTTTTGGGAGAGTTTTCCCTGAAACTTCCTGAAAGATATTTTCCAGGCTCTTTTTTTATTAAATCTAACATTCTATTAGAACAATATTTCATAAATTATCACACTTGTATCTGTTTTCAAGGTCATATGTTTTTCCAAATAGTTACTTTATGTTTTCAAATTTTCCAGTCTTTTGAATTTGATGAAATCTTGTTGTCTCATAGAATCATTAGTTTCTATTTTTGCAATTCTGATAATCAAGGTTTTATTTTCATCAGTTACATTTTCCATAATATCAACTCTCAGTTTTATTTATGAGATCAATAGTTTTCTTGTTTTCAGTTTTAATAATTACTCCCTTGATTTTCAGAATTTCTGATTTGGTGTTTATTTGATGATCTTTAATTTGTTCTTTTTCTAGGTTTTTGGGGTTGCATGTCCAATTCATTTATCTTCTCTTTCTCTTTTTTATTCATAAAGGCATTTAGAGATTTAAAGTTTCCCCTCAAAACTCCTATGGCTGCATCCAACAAATTTTGGTATGATGTCTCATTATTATCATTTTCTTGGATATAATTATTATTTCTATTATTTCCTATTTGATCCCCACTATTTAAGATAAAATGATTGAAATTATTACTTCCTGGTTTATCTTTCCCTGACCCTTTATTACTTGTAATTTTTATGGCATCATGGTTTGAAAGTGTGCATTCATTACTTCTATCTTTCTGCATTTGATTTTATGGTTTTTTGTGGCATAATACATGGTCAATTTGGGTGAAGGTGCCATGTACTTCTGAGAAAAAGTTATATTTTTTTCTATCCCCATTGACTTTTATCCAGAGGTCTATCATATAAAAATTCTATAAGATTTCATTCACCTTCTTAACTTCCTTCTTGTTTATTTTGTGGTTAGATATATCTAGTTCTGAGAGATAGATGTTGAGGTTCCCCATTATTAAAGTTTTGCTATTTATGTCTCCTTGTAAGTCAGCTTTGCCTCTAGGAATTTGGATGTTATACAGCTAGGTGCATACATGTTTAATAATGATTTAGTTTCATTAACAATGGTGCTTTTAAGAATATATGGTTTCCTTCCTTATCATTAGTATAATTTTCTTGGATATAATAAAAAAAAATTATCTCTATAATTTGCTGTTTGATCCACCCATCATTTAGTATTAAGTTATTTAGTTTAAAATTAGTTTGGGGTTTATTTTTCCATGACCCGCTACTACATGTAATTTTTATTGGTTCATGGTTTGAGAACTGTGTAATTATCTCTGTCTTTCTGCATTTGATTACAAGGTTTTCATGCCCTAGTACATGGTTAATTTTGGTATAGATTTCATGTACAGCAGAGGAAAAAAAAAGGTATACTCTTTTCTATCCCCACTCAGTTTTCTTCAGAGGCCTATCATATCTAAGTTTTCTAAGATTTTATTCACCTATTTTGTAGTAAGATTTATCTAGTTCTGAGAGAGGGAGTTTGAGGACCCCATTAAGAATGTTTTGCAGTCTATGTCGCATTATAAGTCAGTTAGCTTTTCCTCTAGGAATCTGGATGCTATACCAATAATTACATACATATTTAGTAATGTTATAGATTCATTAACCATTATGCTTTTTAAGAAGATGTAGTTTCCTTCCTAATCCTTTTTAATGAGATCAGTTTTTGCTTTTTGTTTATCTGATAATAGGATCACTACCCCTGATTTTTTTGACTTCACCTGAAGCATAATATATTTTGTTCCTTTATCCTGTGTGTATCTCTCTGCTTTAAACTTGTTTCTTATAAACAACATATTGTTGGACTCTGCTTTTTAATCCATTCTTCTATTCACTTCTCTTCTGTGGGACAGTTCATTCCATTCTCATTTATAGGTAAAATTAATGTTTCTGCGTTTCCCTCTGTGCTATTTATATATTTTTATTTTTTATTTTATATATTATTTTATATTTTTCTCTTTCCCTTCCTCATTTTCCCCCTCAGCAGTTTTACTCCCTTTCCCCCCTTAACTTTTATTTTAAAATTTAAATTTCAGTTTATTTTCAGTTACACCTTCCCCTTCCCTTTTATCAGTTCCTTCTTCCCTTAGTTTTCCCTTTCCTGCCCCTCCCCAGCTTTTTCTGTAGATTAGTATAGATTTTTAAACCCAAGTAGGCATGTATTTTATTCCCTCACTGGATCAAATTTTTTTTAGGATTTTTTGCAAGGCAAATGGGGTTAAGTGGCTTGCCCAAGGCCACACAGCTAGATAATTATTAAGTGTCTGAGACCGAATTTGCACCCAGGTACTCCTGAATCCAGGGCCAGTGCTTATCCACTGCACCACCTAGCTTCCCCTGGACCAAATTTATTGAATAGAATTTATTCAGTGTTCATACTTTTCCTTCATTCCCTCTAAAATCATAAATCTTTTTATCTCTCCACTTGATGTTATTTATCTCTCAAATTCAATTAATCAGGTGTCATCAATTAATTTGATTAATTGATTTCTTGATAAGATCATATTGTTGTCAAAGTTTCATCACAGATTGATTGTCTGATTGCTTGATAAGCAGCATTATCTAAAATTACATCAAAGTATAATTATAATCATTTTTTCCTTATTCCCTTTTCAAGTACACTTCAAGGACACATAAACCTCCTCATGAATCAAAATATCATCCAAGGTCACATCATTTCTTAACTATTTGTGTCCCTCCTCCTGGAGCTATTTTCTTTAAAACTTTACCCTCCCCTCCCCACTCACTGTATTTAACTCCTTATTAAGTGAAGCAAGGATTAACTCAAATCTGATATGATTAACTATAAGAATTTTAAAGGCCTCCAAGTACTGGGAGGCTCTGGAGGTCTCACTTGAGAACTTTACAAATGATTGTAAGTAATATAAAATGACTTAGGATTTATCAATTAATGATGCCCTCATTAGAAAAAGTGCTAAACTATTTCAATACAACAGAGTCAAAATAGGTCAAAGGATAATAAGACACTTAAGTTTAAATTTAAATTTAGCCTGCTTTTCATCAGGGCTTTCTGTCTCAAACTTAGTGAATTTATCTTGGATCTCTTCAATGGAGAGTCAAGACTCAACTACACCCAAACCTTTTGAGTCCAAACTGTTCAATTATATTTGACCCTTTGATTGTCCAAAGAGAACTAAAGTTCTCAAGAATTATAAATGTTATGTCTTCCCTTTCAGGGTTGTATACAATTTGATGGACCTTGACTAAGATTTCTTTTGTTATGTTTATTTCCCCTTTTCATTTATCTTTTTACACAACTTTTGCATAGTGTATTTGGCAACTGAATTCTATGTTCAGTTCTGGACTTTCTATCAGGAAATTCTGGAAGTCCTCTATTTCATAACCTTCATCTTTTTTCCCTGACAGAATATACTGAATTTTGCAGGGTAATCCATATTGGGCTGTAATCCCAGGTCCTTTGCCCTCTGATATATGGTATTCCTGGTCTTCCAGTCCTTCAGTGTTGAGGCTGTTAGGTCCTTGTGTGAGTCTGATTGTGTTTCCTTTGTATTTGAAATGTTTTATTTTTGCTGCTTGTAATACTCTCTCTCTCCTTTATTTGAGAGTGCTGGAAATTGGCTATAACAGCCCTTGGAGTTTGTATCCTGGGGTATTTTTCTGGAGGGGTTCTATGTATTCTTTCAATGGTTATATTGTCTTATTTCTAGAGTAAATTTGGACAGTTTTTCTCTAATAATTTCCTGCATGATATTTTCTTGATACTTTTTTTGAGCTAGGCTTTCTAGTAGTCCAATGATTTGTAGAATATCTCTTCTGGGTCTATTTTCCAGGTCATTTGCTTTACCTGAAAGGTCTTTGTTTTCTTCAGTATTTTGAGACTTTATTTTGTTTGATGGAATACTGTAGTCTCATAGATTCATTGGTTTCTATTTGTTCAACTCTAATTTTTAGGGATTTATTTTTGTCAGCTACCTTTTGTGTTACCTTTTTTTTTTCTTTTTTTTGTTAGGATTTTTTGCAAGGGAAATGGGGTTAAGTGGCTTGCCCAAGGCCACACAGCTAGGTAATTATTAAGTGTCTGATTAAGAGGTTTTTGTGCCCTAGTACATATTCAGTTTTGTTATAGATGTCATGTACTTCTGAAAAAAAGTGTATTCTTTTATATGTCCATTAAGTTTTCTCCAGTGATCTATCATATCTGTTTAATAAAATTTCATTCACATTCTTAACTTTGTTTTTGTTTATTTTGTGGTTAGAGAGGGAGGAGGTCCCCCATTATTAAAGTTTTGATATTTATGTCTCACTTTTCTGTCAGCTTTTCCTCTAGGAATTTGGATTTTATACAACTAGGTACATGTTTAATAATATTTTAACATTTAATAATGATTTAGCTTCATTTCCAATGTTCCAATGGTGTCTTTTAAGAAGATATAATTTCCTTCCTTATCCCTTTTAATGAGATTTATTTTTGCTTTTACTTTTTCTGAGATCAGGATCACTACCCCTGATGTTGTTTTACTTCAATTGAAGCATAATATAATCTTCTCTAGCCTTTTTCCTCCATCTTGTGTGAATCATTCTGCTTCAGGTGTTTTTGTTATAAACAACATATTATAGAATTCCAGTTTTTATCACCCCTCAGCTATCTACTTCTTTTTATGGGACAATTCATCCCATTCACATTAATAGTTATGATAACTAATATTGCATTTCCTCTCATGCTATCTTCTCCCCATTTGTAATTTTCTCTTTCCTTTCCTTTTATCCTTCCTCACCAACATTTTACTTAAGACTCTGTCTCTTGATCACCCCTCCCATCTATCAACCCTTTTCCCTTTCTTTATCCTTTTCCCCTTTTCATTTTTTAAAATTTTACTTTAGCTGTAATTTTTCTTTAACCCTCCTTTGTCTCAATCCCTTCTTTCACTTTCTTTGTACTTCCACACACCTTTATTATTAGGGATTTGAACTTTTCTTTTCTTTTCTGCTCAAAGCATAATTCTTATTTCTTGTTTCATGATGTATTTGAATTTTTTAAACATATTTCATTGATTTTGCAATTCTTATTGGTATTATCCTTCAATTGAGAGTCATGCTTATAGCTAGATTTTTTTTCTTTAAGGTATTTTTTCCTACACCCAGATATCCTATTCCTAGATTACGTCTTTTCTGTTTCCTTTCTTAACTAGTTCACACAATCTCTTCTCTATACTAACTTTCTCTTTCCCAAAACTGTGCATCCTTGATATTATTGAGCTGAATATTAGAGGAGCTTGGCTAAGGCATGGTACTTTAGAAATTCCTCTGGGAAAGAAGAAAATACACAAATAAAATTCAGGTGCCTTTCCCTTTAATAGTAGACAAATCTCATCCTCACATATATTGAACTGTTTATATTCCTAAATGTGAAGAAGATACTCATAACTTACATGAACTTTCTCACATTTAAGGCTATTAAGAGTATATAGACATAGGTCACATATAAATTGACTATGAAGGGATGATAGACAAAATATAAAATTAATGCATGGAAGAGGAATGTACTAGCAGAAAGAAAAGGCTAAAAAGTAGAGTGGAAGAAGGAGGTATTGTGGGGGAGTGAGTGGAATTTACTTTCATCAGATTTGGCTCAAGGGAATAACATACTCATTCAATTTGATATAGAAATTCATCTTACTGTACAGGAAAGTAGAATGGGAGGGGAATAACAGAAAGAGTTGGGGCTTTGATGTAATAGAGAGATTGGGGGGAGAGGACAGTCATAAAACACTTTTAAGAAGAGACAATGTGAAAGAAGAGAGAGAATGGGGGTGAACAAGATTAGGATGAAGGAAATACAGCTAGCAATAGTAACAGTGAAAAAATAATTGAAATTTTTTAATGGTCAAATTTCTTAAAATTAGAGCCATTTCCTAATTGATAAATGATCAATAGATATGAACAGTTTTCAAATGACTTTATCAATGCTAGCTGTAGCCATATTTTTAAAAAATATTTTAACTCCCTATTGATTGCAGAAATTCAAATTAAAACAATTTTGAGATACAACTTTATACATATTTGATTAGTAAATAGAACAGAAAAACAAAATGTTAAATGGTGGGGAGGATATAGGGGAAAATGAGACACTAATGCATCTTTCTTGGGGTTGTGAACTGATTTAACTATTCTTTAGAGAAATTTGTAACTATGCCCAAAGGGCTATAAAATCATGCATAATCCTTAAACTAGCAAGTAACTAGCAGGATTATATACCCCAAGATATGAAAAACATAGAGGAAAAAGACCTATATTTATAAGGATATTTGTGACAACTCTTTTCTGGTGACAAGGAAATAGAAATTGAGAGGGGTGCTCATCAGTTGGGGAATGGTTAAACAAATTGTGATATGTAATTATGATGGAATGCTATTCTTTTATAAGAAATGATGGCCAGATGCCTTCAGAAAAAATGGAAATCCTTACATAAAATGATGCAAAGTGAAATATACTGTATATATAGTTAATAATATTTTTGGATTATCATCTGTGGATGACTTGGTTTTTTTTTTGGCAATACAATGACCCAAAATAACTTTAAAGGACATTTGATGAAGGATGCTATCCCTCCCTAGAGAAAAAGTTGATGGTGGCTAAAAAACAAACTGAAGTTCACTTTATTTTTCTTGATTCTTTTTGAGGGCCATGAGGTTGATATTTCTTATGACAACATGACTATTATGAAAATGTTTTACCTGATACACATTTATAGCTTATATCAAATTGCTTGCTTTCTCCATGAGTGGGGGGTGGGGATAGACAAGGGAGAGAATTAAGAATTTAAAATTTTAGAAAAGAATGTTAAAAATTGTTTTTTCATGTAACTTGGAAAAAAACAAGCCAAGAAAGAGGTATAACTAGCTAAAATAATAAAAAAAATAACTGATTAACTCAGAAGGTAGATTAAAACATATTTTTTACTTTATTCTTCTCATGTGTTTTCTTTTGAATTGTTTCTTATTCAAATTGACTAATTTACATGATTGCACATGTATAACTATATCAAAATACCTATCACTGTTAGAAGAGGGGAGGGAAGGGATGTGGGAGAAAAATCTGTAATCAGAATCTTGGAAAAATATATGCTGAAAAACTTCCATGTAATTGGGAGGAAATAAAATAGTATAAAAAAGAAACTTGGATTAGAAGTACTGAAATAATTGAATGGAATTTTGAATCCTTGTGCTGACAGGTCCTAGTTATATGATGAGGAAAATGTTACCATTTTTTAATGCATTTCCTCATCTGTAGAAGAAAGACAATGACATTGGAACTGTTGACCTTATCTATCTCACAGAATCCCATAAGGGAGATTTTTTGGAATACTTATATATCTATAAGTATAAGCTTGGAAGTCATTTCAGGCATCTGTGCCCCAGACCTTGAAAACATTTTAGATTAAGTAAAGATTAATGATACATTGTTACTCATATTTTTCAAGGATGGGAAACTAGGTCATAGATATCTCTATTGGTTGCAATGATCATTTTTTTACAAAATATCAAGAGAAAGCACCATGACTAAAAATATGGGCTATAGACAGAATAGTAAGATGATATCAATATAAAGGATGCAAGACAACTAAAATAAAAAAAGAAACTGTCATTTTGCCTTACATCTATCAAATATATATATATATATATATATATATATATATATATATATATATATATATACATATATATATATGGATACCTACATTTAGTAAAATTAGAAATATTTCATTGTAGAATGTTATATAGAGACTTGCCACTGATGCAATTATATTCCATCCATAAGGAGAACAAATTAAAATAAAATCAATTAAAAGTAATTCTTCAACTTAGAAATCCTTATTAATCTTGAAAATTTGTTGAAATGAATGAGATGTCATCATGAACAAAGGTATATGTTTTGCATGAAATATGTATATGCTTACAAGTAGAGGATTTCCCAAACTCTAACAATAATACTTATTGTCTAATTGTCTCAGCTGTATAACCTATATGTCTCCATATCTGTGGGGGGTGTAGATAAATGAAAGCCAGTAAGAAATGTGCTAGTTTCTAAAACAAAACAGAAAAACCTCTCCTCTCCCCTGGAAAAAAAATGTTTAACTTCCTAGATGTCAGTACTTCTGGCAAATTCTTAAGTGCCCTTATCCAAGTTATAATTCTACCTTAAATTTATGAAGGTGTATGAATTTAGCAGATTTCTTCATTATCCTCATTCTCATTCCTCTTTTATTCCTAAAGTAAATTGAACTTACATTAATAGTAGAACAATACTCACATAATCTTCAATCATAAAATGAAGAAATTATATTATTATGGATAGTATTTATTTAAGTATACAGGCATTTAATTCAAGGCTTAAAAGTCAATAATATTTCTCTAGCATTAAAAAATTTATGGATATATGTTCTTTTCAATAGGAATATTCTTTCCAAAACTGATGCTGCAACCTAACACATAAATGTCAATTCTGTGTGATATTTATCCGTGATCTCCCATTAAATCATGAGAAGATGAAGGTAATGAAATCGGATTTTCCTTGGGGAAAATCAATTGAATGCAACAACGTTCTTTGTTGTTTAGCCTCACTAGGTAAACGACTGATGGGTTTTTTTCCAACTTATACAATCCATTGATCTATTTTACATATATTTTTTCCTTCTTAATTCATTGTTTATTATGGATTTGATCCTTTTCATGATCACTATGCACCTTACAATTTCACTTTGCATAATAATAAATTTTCATCCTTCAAAAATTCTAGGATTCTACTAGCCATGCCAAAAAGAAATAAACAAATAAAACCAATAGAATATTGGCATCTCCTTGCATATATCTATATCTATATCTATATCTATATCTATCTATCTATCTATCTATCTATCTATCTATATATATATATATGTACACTCTTTGTTACAGGGAGAAGCTTATGAGCATTTAAAATGGGATTTTCCAGAGTCCTACTACCTTCTTTATATTCCACTGTGGGCCAGCAAAGTTTTCCATGGTATTTTTTTAAATTTTATTTATTTAAAACAATGGGGTTAAGTGACTTGCCTAAGGTCACACAGTTAGGCAATTATTCATTATATATATATATATATATATATATATATATATATATATATATATATATACACATATGTGTGTGTGTATTTGCATTGATAAGCCCTATTGATCATTAAACTACATAGCATTTAATACTAACAGCAATGAAAACTTAGTATTTACTTAAACATCAATTGAGTAAATATTTTTAAAGACATACTATATACTTTTCCTGTTTTATTTCTAAATCCATTTAATTTAATAAAATAAATTAAAGTGAAAAATTGCAAATAAGTATTAATGATTGTAATTTTGCACAGTCTACTATATTGCTAATGAACCAGTTTCCACACTTAGACTTAAAAAATTTTTCTTTTTTTCCCCTCATCTTCCCAGATCTTTTTTTTTAAATTGATATTTTATTTTTCCAAAATCATGTTATAAAAGTTTTTCAACATTCATCCACATGTGCATATATATCTTTAAGGTAAAAAATTTCCTTGCACCCTCCCTGCCCACCCCCATCCCCTCAACAGTGAGCAGTCAAGTTAATATTGTACATGTTTTAAACATGATTACAGATTTTCATTTTCATTATGAGGAATTAGGATTAAGGGAAAGAAATCCAGAAGAGATGTTTTTAGAAAAAGTGAATGTAGAGTTCATCAGAAGTTTTGTTTCATTTTGTTTTTCTTCCTCTGGATGGGGATAACATTGTCTATAGCTGGTCTAATACAGCTTTCCTAGCTCTCTGAACTGCTAAAGAGGAGCAGCTTCCATCAAGGTTGATCATTTCACAATCTTGTTATTAATGAGTACTTTGTTCTCTTGGTTCTGTTCCCTTTGCTCAACATCATATCCTGTAATTCATTCCATGCTTTTCTAGAATCAGATCATTTATAGGTCTTTTTTTTAAATAAATCTCTAGTATTCCACAGGATTCATGTACCATAACTTGTTCAACCATTTCAGAATTGACAGATATCCCCTCAATTTCCAATTCTCTGACACTACAAAAACAACTGTTCTGAATATTTTGGAACCTGTGGGACTTCTCCAATTGTTTTTAATGATTTCTTCTGGATAAAGGTCAAAGAGCATGAAGAATTTTATTGCTTTTTTGGCATAGTTCCATATTGCTCTCCAGAATGGTTGGGTCACTTCACAAATTCACAAGTAATGCATTAATGCCCCAATCCTTCCACAACCTATCAAACATTGATTATTTTCCCTTTTTATAATCTTAGGTGTGAGGTGATGCCCCATAGTTGTTTAAATTTGCATTTCTCTAATCAATATTGATTTGGAACTTTTTTTCACTTGATTTTATATAGTTTTAATTTCTTCATTTGAAAACTATCTCCTCATATTCTTTGACCATTTATCAAATGGGGGAGTGACCTGCAACCTTATAAATATGTGACAGTTTTCTATATATTTTAGAAATGAGACCTTTATCAGAGCTCCTAGTTGTGAAGATTGTTTACCAGTTTTCTGCTTTTCTAATTTTGGCAGCATTGATTTCATTAATGCAATTTTTTTAAATTTAAAAATAGCCAAAATCATTCATTTTTGTTTGGTCATAAATTTGTTCCTTTTCCATAGAGTTTATGATAGAGTATTTCTTGGGCTATTAGTTTATCTATGATGTTGCCTTTAATATCTAAATCCTGTACACATTTTGATCTTCTTTTGGTATAGGCTGTGAGATGTGGGTCTATTCCTGATTTTCGTCATACTATTTTCCAGTATTCCCAACAATTTTTGTCAAATAGTGAAATTTTATCCCAGAAGCTGATGTCTTTGGGTTTGTCAAACAGATTTCTGCAGTCATTTACTATGTTTTATTTTGAACCTATCCTAACCCACTGATCCATTACTCTATTTCTTAACCAATACCAGGCAGTTATGATGACTGTTGCTTTATAGTATAGTTTTAGATGTGGTAGAACTAGCCTACAAAAATGTTTAAGGTTGTCTTTTTACTTTCCCTCATTTTAGATTTTAGGAACAGAGATGGCATGAGAAATATTGAGCCATTATTGAATATTTTTTCATTCTATACAATTTCATAAATGCTGATGATACACTTATATGCTAATAAATCAATTTCTACCTTACATGAGCTTATATTCTAATGGGAAAGGATAA
This sequence comes from Macrotis lagotis, assembly GCF_037893015.1. Taxonomy (NCBI): domain Eukaryota; kingdom Metazoa; phylum Chordata; class Mammalia; order Peramelemorphia; family Peramelidae; genus Macrotis; species Macrotis lagotis. The sequence goes on along the minus strand of NC_133659.1, from coordinate 142,937,352 downwards.
TAGACAAAAGGTACCTGAGAAAAATCAGGTAAAATGGAAAGGAGGAAGGGAAAAGGTTGAAGACAAACATCTGGAAAAGTTTGACTTTTAATTAAAACAAAGAGAACTTGGATGGGTCCTTTATGAAATGGAAAAAACATTCAATGATCAAAATAGCAGGTCACAGAGATGAGGCATCTGGAAAGGGAGCTAAAGTTGTTGTCAAGGAGATGGACAAATATCTTGTGCTCAGAGTACCATCTCTTCAATCAAATTGATTATTTGTGATGGCAGAATGAATATTTGTCTTTATGAACATATTCATACACATATATATGCACAAATAGGTGTTAAATGTATATGTATACATATGTATGTCTATTTTTTTATAAATCTGCTGATAAATGCACTATCTCCATGGAGGTAATCTTGCGATCATTTCCATCCTGAATTCTTCCATGGCTCTTTGTGACATGGGAATCTATAGCGCAGGAGTGTCATACATTTGTGGCCAGGTATGTAGTAAAGAGTGCCTAATTTCATGCAAAAGAAACACATGGGAATCCCCAGTATCAAAAGTCCTTGATATGGCTATCACAGTATGCTTAAAAGGAGCTTGTGGTATATATGTCAGAGCTTCTTCAATCATGTCAAAATTTCCCAGAGTCAGTATCTAATCAGCTTCAGTGAATTCAGATTTTAAGATTAAAAAAAAAATTAAAGATAAGACAAGACTTACCTTTGAGAAGTCATGTCCTCAGACTGTATAGGGTATCCCAGCTATGACTCATCTCTCATCTGGATTACTGGGCTTCTATTCCGAATTCTGTAGTTTTCAGATAATTTCTATTTATATTCATACAGTACTAATTACAGGTAAAAGGAAGGGTTTGTTTATATGTTTTTTTCCATGATGGGGCAGAAATAGCTTAGATCTCTCAATATTGTCAAAGTGACTAAAGAAAGAATTCAAAATCTCTTCTAATAGAGTACCACTGACCCAGTATCTAAACTCACTTTAATTTCAGTCCCTTCTTTTTTGAACTGCCCACTTGCTATTTTTATCCCTGTATGGATAAAAATTCATGGGTGCTGGAATCAAAGCCCTAAGTCTTTCTCCTACTCATATGCATAAGTGTATAGTTTCTTTTTAGATTGTTTGAACACCATCTTATATTACTCAGAAGCTATTCACATCTTACCATTCCCTTATTCCCCCCCCCCACACACACACACACACTCATTTGATAATAGAGAACAAGATAACAGATGTGAAGAACATTCTAAAATCCTGGAGAATTTATGCATACTTTTGGAAGCAGCTTAACAGTTAGGAAAATATATTACCTTTGATATTATCAAAAGCTCAATTTGAAGACATCAACAGAATTTCATTTTTAAGAAACCATCAAAATGGATTAAAAAATAATTACAGAGGAACAAATATCAAATGATATCTCTAAAATATCATAATGCTCAATTTATTCTCTAACAAAATTTGGGAAAAGAGAGGAAATTTTTCATAGAGCAAGTCCTTATACTAGTATATGATTATGAATTTCTTTTCATAGTGATATAAATCACCTATTTTAAAAGACAATGAAAAGAATAACAGTGAGAAAGAGTTTAGTAAAGGGGCATGAAATGCGAAAATGTGTTGGTTTTGCTCTCAGTCTGGGTTCAAATACTAGCACTGCTGCTAACTACTTACATGGGTTTCATAAAAATCTCTCTACCTCTCAAGACTTGATTTAGTAAACTGTTAAAAATGAGAATTTTGTGGGCTTCTTCTAAAGTCCCTTCCAGGTTTGGAGTGATGTTCTTTTTACCTCATAATTGAGAGTGCCCCTCCCTATACAAGTGAGTCAGGATTTCAAATCAGAGGACTGAATATGAGGAATTTCGCCTTTATTTGATTTCCTTCTTTGAGGTTCCAAGATAGGAATCCTTAGAAAAAATGGTGTACATCAAACAGGTTTCATTTGGAAAACAAAGATCTGTTTCATAATCTGCTCTCTAGAATTTTGCAAAGTGCAGGCTTTTCTTTCAAAAACAATGAAAAGTGAAAGGCACATTGTTAGCACTAAATTCTCCATCTGGTAATCCTCTCTGACTGTAATCATTTGGAATGGGAAAACATGTTTTCCCAAATTCAGATCCTATTCAAAAATGCATGGTATGAGTGTTCTGAATTGAACCCAAGCCTCTTGGTATTCACATTTATGAACTTTTAGCAAACAGCAAACAGCTCCTAAGGGGGTTGGGGTAAAGTGTTTGAATAAAAGCAGTTTTACATTCTTGCTGGGTATCAAATAGCTAGCAGCATATAAAGTTGCTGAATTATATTCAAAATCAAATATCTGAATTAAATTTCCATTTAAATGACATAATTTTAAGAAGTCAAAAAACACCTTGAGCATGACTTTCTCAGGTTTTATTGAGTAAAACATTACATTTTTGAAATGAGAGGTAAATAGTAGTTCCAATTCAATATTTAAAAAAATATATTTCAACAAGAATAAAAAACGTCAAAGAGGTTTACAGATCTGAAGGAAACCTTTGCTCTTGACTTCAACTCCAGAAATCTCAATATAGGTAAAATTGATTTTTTTTAAAGCAGATTCTTAACTTTACTTTTAGGAGGTTATGTTTCATTTCAGGCACAAAACAAGAATGCCAGATTTGCAATCATGCTAGCCAGTCTGTATATAGAAATAGGAGGGCAGTTTGATATGTGTCTGATTTATTCCCCAGTGATTAAAAAAAACAATGATGTGAAATGGTGACATAAAGAAAGTGTTTTAGAAATCACAAAAAGTGAGAAATAAGAGAGAAGTCAAATAGGTCAAAATGAACATATGTTTTCTTTAACTCAGACAACACAACTTTCACCATCTTTCTCTTGAATATTCCTTAAAATGAAAGAAAAATTAGTTTGTATTTTATTTATTTCATATTTTGTTTTTAAAACTTTTTTTTAAATTTCCTGGTTATTTTTAATTTCGAGGCATGGCAAAGAATTGTTACTGTTAATTTATTAAATAATAGATATCAAAATTATAGAAATAAGAATGTGTCCTTCCATAGATATATCTTGGACAAAACCTGCAAGACCTAAAGTAAAAAGGAAGAAGAAAATTCGTTGGGTTGATTTGTGAAAATTATAATTTTAATGACTCCAGATGGTGCATCAACTGGGAAGGTATTATTAATAAAAAAAAATAGATGACAGATTAGGTTTGAGATAAGGAAAATGACCCCCCCCAAACTGGACATATTCCAAAGTAAAATTCGTTAATTCTGAAGATATTCTTTATTTCTTTATTAAAAATCTTTAAGAAAGAGTGAGATACCTACTTCTTGGGCGCATTGTTTAAATTAGGAGATTTAAATAAAATAGTGTCTACCTTTTAAGTTGTCTTTTAAGGTTTACAAATCACTTAACAAAACTTTTATTTGATCCTCATAATAACCCAATAAGACGTATTTTGTTTTTTTTCTTTTAACTATGATCCTCATTTCACAGATAAAAATACTAAAGCTAAAAGATTAAGTGACTTGCCCTGAGTCATTAAGAAGTTATCCTCCTGATCTCAAGCTCCTATCCAGACAGCAGAAGGTTAAATGTTCTCTGAATTTGCTTCTATGAACCTAAGGAATGATCTGGTTCATTATTTTATATCAAATATTAATGCAAGTGTTAATTTAGATATATAGCAACAATTAAGTCACATTTTCGATTTTGGTAATTAGTCATTAAAGAAAAGTTACTTGCCATAGGGAGCATATACTGAACTTTCTCTAAACAAAGCATGTCAGCATCTGCTGTACAATTTATAGTCTTTTAAAAATTATTTATTATTCCAAATATATGCAAAGATAGTTTTCAACATTCACTTTTTTGGTAAGATATTGAACTCCTCATTTTCCCTCCCTCCCTACATTCCTCCCTTGTTATACATTAAACATGTATAAACATATTTCTATATTAGTCATGTTGTGCAAAAAGATACAGAACAAAAAGCAATGAGAGGTAAAAATAAATAAATTAATAAAACCATAATACATAAAATAATTTTTAAAATGGAAAATAGTTTGCTTTGATTTACATTTCTGACTGCACATTTCTTTCTCTGGATGTAGATAGTATTTTCTTCAAAAGTCCTTTAGAATTGTTTTTGATTATTATACTGCTGAGGAGAAATAAGTCCATCTAGTTAATCATCATACAATGTTGCTTTTGCAATTTGTAGTCTTTTTTAAAGAAAGATTTTATTTGGAGTTTTACAATTTATCCCCCATTCTTGCTGCCCTCCCCCACCCCCTCCCCTCACAGAAGGCATTCTATTAGTCTTTACATTGGTTACATGTTATAAATTGATCTCAGTTGAATGTGATAACAGAGAAATCATATCCTTAAGGAACAAAAATATAGTATGAGATAGTAAAATGACTTAATAATAAAACATGCTTTTTTTTTCTAATTTGACAGTAATAGTCTTTGGTGTTTGCTCAAAGTCCAAAATTCTTTCACTGGATACAGATGGTATTCTCCATTGCAGATGGCCCCAAATTTTCCCTGCTTGTTGCACTGAAGGGATGAGCAAGTCCATCAAGATTCATCATCACCCCCATGTGCAACTTATACTCTTAAAGCATTTTTAGGATCACAGAGAGCTTAATTTACTTACAAAACTCAAGCAGTCAGTATAAAAAAAGATACTGGGAATTAGAAGGATACAATAATACCTTATTAAAAAACCTACTATGTGCCAGAAACTGGCAATCATGTTATAAATATTATCTCCCTTGTTTTTTCAATAACCTCATTATATAAGTACTGTCATTATCCCCATAGAGAAACTGATGCTGACAAAGGTTGAGTGATTTGGCAAAGGTCTTGTGCCTAATAAGTAGCTAAGGCTTGATTTGAGCATGGGTCTTTCTGAATCTGAAGCTTTATTTCCTGAGTACCTAACTGCCCTAAGTAGGACTTGAAAGAGGTCAACCTGACCCAGGAGATAGCCCTTTAACCTTATGTTACAATGATATAATTATTCAAATAAATATGAATTAAGGTTTATAAAACTCTTTACTCATATCTTCTTTGCAAAATAAACTGATTTTCAGAAAGTGCGTGAATTGTTCCTGATTATACAACAAAGAGGTATCAGAAACCTTACTTATATGTGACTTCTATTCTCAAGAGCAAAGCTATTTTCTCCTGTCCCATGCTAGATTGCCTCTCAAGTATAAATTCAGTATACTTTTATCATTTCAACTGATAATTAGCAAAATATCTCATGGACTACAATATTAAAACATTACTTAGTTTTCACAGTGTCCTATTCTGAAAATTTATTTTTCTAAACTAAAAGAAAGAAAAATAAGCATATTTCCATGGCAAGAGGCAAGCCAATAGTGCATACAATTTTAGCTGGCTCAATAATTATAAAAATTGTGACAAATTGATTTTTAAAATTATTAATTGCCTAACAACAATAGGCCAATTTATAGATGGTTGGTAATTCATGAATCATGTGATATAATTTATTATATGATAATAAGTACAACAGGAAAAAATTATGAGTAAAACTGCCACTGAAAATGCTCAAGCAACTTATATTTCTTTGCATTTTTAATTCTTTTCAAAATAACAGGATTGTAGTATCTCCAAAACCATAAATAAATAATTAAATTCCAACTAAAATCCCATTTTTTTTCTTCTGGAAGCATTCTTCAAGAAGCCTTCCTCAAAAATTCCTGAATTCTAGGGTCTTTGTTCTTTAATTATTTCATATTTTTCCTGTAAATAGTTTGTTTTGTATAGATTTCTTAGGAAACATAAAAATAACAAGGCAATAACACAAGTTAATGGTTAAGAACTGTTAAAAATTTTTTTCTTAAAATCCCCTTGATTTGTTTTTTAAGTTAGAAGACAGTGGGGTAGAGCCCAGATGGTGACAAAAGAGGATCCTGTCTTAGGCGCTCTCTCATAAAACTTCTAAACTAAGGATTCTAACTAAATTTTCGAGAGACAGAACCCACAGAGGGACCCAGTGAGGCAGTTTTCTGACTCAAGGTAACCTGGAAAAGAGCAAAAAGGCTCTGCTCCCCGGGGTTGGAGGGGCAGCTGCCAGAGGGTTGGCCTACCAGAGCAAAAGAACTTCAGCCTCCTGGATGCAGCCCCAGGGCACTGGGAGCCTTGGTCACAGCAGCAGGGGAATTTCCCGACCTACGCCCCGGGGAAGCACCAGGCACAAGGTGGGGGCACAGCAGGGGGACCTCTGCCAGAGTGAGAACTTGAAACTCAGCCCTCAGGGCACACAGGGAAAAGCATGGCCACTGCATTCCAGATCCAGGAAACATAAGCAGGCTAAGGTTGTAAGCAGGAGCCCCCAGGGCATGAGCCCATTGAGCTGAGGGAGGGGAGTGAAGAGGGAGACTGCAGAACTTTGTCCTCAGCCCCAGGAACTCTGGTGCTCTGACCACATTCAGATCCTGATTGAAGTCTAGGACCCCCTGGAAGAGGAGCAGGGCCCCCCCCCCCCCACCTCAGCCCCATGGCAGGGGGGGGGGGGGCATATGCTCATTCACAGACCAGGAGGGAGGACAGAGCCTCACACACTGAGACCCTTGTGGGAGTGTCCCAAAAGATCAGGAAGCACCCCAAAAAAGGCGCAGGCTGGGAAAAATGAGCAAGCAAAGAAAAAACAGGAACACAATTGAGAAATATTTTGCAAATGAGCCCAAGAAGGATCAAAACACTCAGTCTGAAGATGAGGAAGCACAAGCTCCTACATCTAAAGACTCCAAGAAAAACAGAAATTGGGGTCAGGCTATGACAGAGATTTAAAAAGTCTTTGAAAATCAAATGAGGGAGTTAGAAGGAAAAACTGGGAAAAGAAAGGAGAGAGATGCAGGAAAAACATGAAAATGAAGTCAGCAGCTTAGTCAAGGAAATCCAAAAAAATGCTGAAGAAAATAGTATGCTAAAAACCAGCTTAGGTCAAATGGATAAAACAGTTCAAAAAGTTATGGAGGAGAAGAATGCTTTAAAAAGCAAAATTGGCCAGATGGAAAATGAGATAAGAAAACTCTCTGAGGAGAACAAATCCTTCAGACAAAGAATAGCATTCAGGGAGATTGATGAATTTGCCAGAAATCAGGAATCAGTACTTCAAAACAAAAAAAAAATGAAAAATTAGAAGAAAATGTGAAATATCTCATTGAAAAAACAACTGATATGGAAAACAGACTTAGGAAAAATAATTTCAAAATTATTGGAATACCTGAAAGTCATGATCAGGAAAAGAGCCTTGACATCATTTTCAAAGAATTACTACAGGAAAATTGCCATGATATCCTAGAAGCTGAGGGCAAAATAGAAATGGAGAGAATCCACCGATCCCCCCAAAAAAGAGATCCCAAAAAAACAACCCCTAGGAATATCATAGCCAAGTTGCAGAACTCCCAAGTCAAGGAGAAAATATTACAAGCAGCCAGAAGGATACAATTCAAATACGATGGAGCTGCAGTCAGGATCACACAGGACTTAGCAGCAACTACATTGGAAGCTTGTAGGGCTTGGAATAGAATATACCGGAAGGCAAAAGAGCTTGGAATGCAACTGAGAATCAACTACCCAGCAAGGCTGAATGTCCTCTTCCAGGGAAAAAAGATGGACTTTCAATGAACTAGGGGAATTTCAAGTGTTCCTTTTGGAATGGCCAGAGCTGAACAGAAGGTTTGATCTTCAGATACAGGACTCCGGGGGAAGCATAGAGATTGGAGGAGAAGGGGAAAATATGAGGGACTTAATGAGGATGATCTGCATGTATTCCTGCATAGAAAAATGACACTGATAATACTCATATGAACCTTCTCAGTTAATAGAGCAGGTAGAAGGAGATTTATAGTTGAACCACAGGAGAAACCTGAATTTGAAGATAAAATATGGTGTAAAAATGGAGTCAATAGAAAAAAGGAAAATGTAATGGGAGAGGGGGCATAGGTCAAGATATTTCATGTAATAAGATTTTTCTTTATTGAGATGAGCTAAAGCAATGATATGGAAGAGGGGGAAGGCAAGGGGGAATGAGGGAATCTTTGCTCTCTTCAGAGGTGGCTAGGATAGGAAACAGCATATATACTCAATGGGGTATAGGCATCTGGAGTAAGAAGGAAAGGGGGGACAGGGGGAAGAGGGAGATGTGAATGAGGGAGGAGAGGATGGACCATGGGAGGAGAGTGGTCAGATATAACTCATTTTCTTTTTAACTTCTTGCAAGGGACTGCGATTGGATGACCTGTCCGGGACCATAGGGCCAAGTAGATGCTGGGCCTAAGGGATGGTAGGGGGGCTTGGGGCTCCTTGGCCCCAGGACTAGGGTTAGGTTTAGGGTAAGTGTTAGGGTTAGGGTTAGGGTTAGGATCTGTCTGCTGCACCACTCAACTACTCTAACCCAGAGTCAGAGTGAAAGGAGAGAGAAAATATAGTACATGGTACAGGAGAAATATGTAAGGAGGGAGTTGCGATCAGCAATGGCAATGGTGGAAAAATATGGAAGTAACTTTTGCAATGGACTTATCATAAAGAATGTGATCCAACCATGACAGAGTTCTTGGTGTTGGATCAAAGAATGAAGCACATTTTTTATTATTATTATTTTGGGGTGGGGTGCAGGGCAAATGGGTCTGGTTGGCCTGCCTGGGGTTCATAGCAGGGTGATCTTGGGTGTCTGAGGCCAGATTTGGACCCGGGTGCTCCTGGTTCAAACGCCAATGGTCTGTCTGCCAGCAAGCCACCCCTACTGTTACTACTATTTTATTTTATTTTGCGTCTTTTTCCCCCGTTTTTTGGTTTTTGCAGGGCATTGGGGTTGGAGTGGGTGGCATGTCACATGGCTTGGTGAATGTTGGGTGTATGGGGCCGGATATGGGCTCAGGTGCTCCTGGCTCCAGGGCTGGTGCTCTGTCCATTGTGCCAAGTGGCCATACCTACAATTATTACTATAATTTTTTAAAAATTTTTTCTCTCCCCTTTACTTTATAGGTCAAGGGATTCTAATGGTTTTTTTGGGGGGAGGGGTTATTTTGTTTACTCTTAAACAAGAATATTTTATTAATGTATAAAAACAAAATGAAAAATAAATATTAAATATTAAAGAAAGAAGGGAATAGTAGATTTTGTTATTGCAAAGGTTTGCTAAGTAAATAAGGAATGACTTCATAAAATTTTCCTCCACAGCATACCTTCTCTTGGCAAGGTCACTGGTTCTTGAATGCTGACTCTGGACTGACATGTCATTATGACAGATTCTTTTTTTTTTCTTTTTTATACATTTATTTATTCTCTTTTTTGTACAAATAATGTTTTTATACATTAATAAAATATTCTTGTTTAAGAGTAAACAGAATACCCCCCCACAACATATAGACTCACTTGAGCGATGAAGTAAAGGGGAGAGAAAAAAATTAAAATTAAAAAAAAATGATTGTAATAATTGTAGGCATGGCCAGGTTGCACAATGGATGGAGCCCCAGCCCTGGCAGGAGCATCTCAGCCCATATCTGGCCCTATACACCCAACAATCACCCAGCCATGTGACATGCAAGCCACCCCAACCCCAATGCCCTGCAAAAACCCCCAAAAAGAAAAAATGTCAGAAAATAAATTAAAATAGTAATAACAGTAGGGGTGGCTGGGTGGGGGGCAGAGCATTGGCCCTTGACTCAGGAGCACCTGGGTCCAAACCTGGCCTCAGACACCCAAAGATCACCCTGCTATGAGGCTCCAGGCAGGCCACCTAGCCCCATTTGCCCTGCACCCCCCCCCAAATAATAATAATAATAAAAAATGTGCTTCAGTTTTTGTTCCAACACCAACAGCTCGTCATGGGTGGATTACATTCTTTATGGTAAGTCCATCGCAAAAGTTACTTCCATATTTTTCCAACGTTGCCATTGCTGATCGCAACTACCTCCTTTCTTATTTCTCCACTACCATGTACTATATTTTCTCTCTCTTTTCACTCCAACTCTGCTCTAGAATAGCTGAGTGGCACAGCAGACAGATCCCTGGTGCTGGGGCCAAGAGACCCCGAGCCCCCCACCCCCACCCCTTAGGCCCAGCATCCACCTGGCCCTATGGTCCTGGACAGGCCTTCCAATCCCAGCCCCTTGCTAGAAGTAAAAAGGAAAATGTGTTACATCTGACCACTCTCCTCCCATGGTCCATCCTCTCCTCCATCACTCACATCCCCCCCTTCCCCCTGTCCCCCCCAATTTTCTTCTTACTCCAGATGTCTATACCCCATTGAGTATATATACTGTTTCCTCTCCTAGCCACATCAAATGAGAGTGAAGATTCCCTCATTCCCCCTTGCCTTCCCACTTCCATATCATTGCAATAGTGTAATAAAGAAAAAAACTTATTATATGAGATATCTTGGCCTATTCCCCCTCTCCTTTTTGTTTCTCCCATCACATTTCCCTTTTTTTCTATTGAATCCATTTTTACACCATATTTGAACTTCAAATTCAACTTTCTCCTGTGCTTCAAATATAAAAGCTCCCTCTACCTGCCCTATTAATTGAGAAGGTTCATATGAGTATTATCAGTGTCATTTTTCTATGCAGGAATGTATGCAGTTCATCATCATTAAGTTCCTCATATTATCCCCTTCTGCTCCAATCTCCATGCTTCATCTGAGTCCTGTATCTGAAGATCAAACCTTCTGTTCAGCTCTGGCCATTCCAACAGGACCATTTGAAATTCCCTTGGTTCATTGAGAGTCCATCTTTTTCCCTGGAAGAGCACATTCAGCCTTGCTGGGTAGTTGCTTCTCAGTTGCATTCTAAGCTCTTTTGCCTTGTGGTGTATTATATTCCAAGCTTCCAATGTAGTTGCAGTTAAGTCCTATGTGATCCTGACTGCAGCTCCACAATATTTGAACTGTGTCCTTCTGGGTGCTTTGACTTGGGAGTTCTGGAACTTGGCTAAAATGTTCCTAGGGGTTGGTATTTTGGGATCTCTTTTTGGGGGGGATGGGTGGATTCTCTGCATTTATATTTTGCCCTCTGCTTCTAGGATATCAGGGCAATTTTCCTGTAGTAATTCTTTGAAAATGATGTCAAGGCTCTTTTCCTGATCATGACTTTCAGGTATTCCAATAATTTTTAAATTATCTTTCCTAAGTCTGTTTTACATATCAGTTGTTTTTTTTTCAATGAGATGTTTCACATTTTCTTCTAATTTTTCATTTTTGTTTTGGTTTTGAAGTAATGAATCCTGGTTTCTCATAGATTCATCAATCTCCCTGAGTTCCATTCTTTGTCTGAATGATTTGTTCTCCTCAGAGAGTTTTCTTATCTCTTTTTCCATCTGGCCAATTTTGCTTTTTAAAGCATTCTTCTCCTCCATAACTTTTAGAACTGTTTTATCCATTTGACCTAAGCTGTTTTTTAGCATGCTGTTTTCTTCAGCATTTTTTTGGATTTCCTTGACTAGGCTGCTGACTTCATTTTCATGTTTTTCCTGTATCTTTCTCCTTCCTTTCCCCAGTTTTTCCTTCTAACTCCCTCATTTGATTTTCAAAGTCTTTTTTGAGCTCTGTCAAAGCCTGACCCCAATTTCTGTTTTTCTTGGAGTCTTTAGATGCAGGAGCTTGTGCTTCTTCATCTTCAGACTGAGTATTTTGATCCTTTTTGGGCTCATATGAAAATATTTCTCAATGGTCTTCCTCTTGTTTCTCTGCTTGCTCATTTTCCCACCCTGAGCCTGGTTTTTATGGTGCTTCCTGAGTTTTTGGCACACTCCCACAAGGATCTCAGTGTGTGAAGCTCTGTCCTCCCTCCTGGTCTGTGAATGACCATAAGCGCACCCCTCTGCCACGGGGCTGATGTAGGGGGGCCCTACTGTTCTGTGGGGGGGCCTAGTCTGCGATCATGATGTGAATTTGGTCAGAGCCCCAGAGTCCTGTTCCGTGGCAGAACACAAAGCTCAGTAGTCTCTCTCTTCACTTCCCTTCCTAGGTTCAATGGACTCATGCCCTGGGGTCTCCTGCTTACCTGCTTAGACTGCTTCTGTTCCTGGATCTGGGCTGAGGAAAGATCACGTTGCTACCTGTGCCCTGAGGGCTGGGCTCCACGTGATTGCTCTGGCATAGGTCCTCTGCTCTTCCCTCACTTTGTGTCCAGTGGTTCCCAGGGTGTAGGGGTGTAACTCAGGAGATTACCCTGCTGCTGTGAGCTGGGGCTACCAGCGCCCTGGGGCTGCCTCTGGGAGGCTGAAGTTCTTTTGCTCGGGTGGGCCACCACTCTGGCTGGCCGTCCCCTCCAGCCCCAGGGAGCAAAGCCTTTCTCCTCTTTTCCAGGTTACTTTGAGTAGGAGAACTGCATCACTGGGTCCCTCTGTGGGTTCTGTCTATCGAAAGTTTAGTTAGAGTCCTTAGTTTCAAAGTCTTATGAGAGAGCTTCTAAGAGAAGTTGCTCTCTTGTTGCCATCTTGGCTCCACCCCATTTTTACAGATTCTATAAAGCACAAAACATTCTGTGAGCAGGGATATCAATAAATTTCAGTTATTATCAGAAGTAAAAGCTAGATAAATTTGAAAAAGTTTAGTTAACAAACATTTATTAAACAGCTGCTATGGAGAAAATGAAGTTGGCAGTTAGATGTCACAGGGGATAGAAGGTAGGACCTAGAGTCAGGAAGACCTTAGTTCCAATATGACCTTAGACTTTTGCTGGCTATATATCCCTTGCAAACCATTGACGTTTTTCTTCCTCATTTTTATCATTGGTAAAACGTTTATATTAAAATTTAACTCCATGCATTATTATCAGGAAGAAATGTAATATTTATAAAACACTATTTGTGTGATGGAGAAAGGAGCAGAAGGAGAAGGAGCAGGAGAAGGAAGGAAGGAAGGAAGGAAGAAGATGAAGAGAAAGAATCAAGTATAAAGAAGCAATGTTCAGGAAGTTGCTCCTCTGCCAAATACCAGCTGTGTGACCCTAATTAAATCACTTCATTTCTAAGTGACTCTTTATCTCTAAGTTGCAGAATAGTTGAAAATATGCATCTATATAGGGAGTTTCTTCACCTAGAGTTATGATATAATCAATAAAGACATTTCTGTTCATTAATGCAGATCACTTTTCATATTTGCCTGTTATTCTGGTCCATATCTTCTCATGGATTTGTTCTAAGGGGCCCTCTTAATGTGCTTGAAGAAGTTATTTTTATTGACATTTCTAGGATATTAGTGAAGCATTTTGCCTCCCTGAAATGCTTACCTGAAACACACACACACACACACACACACACACACACACACACACACAAACACATGAACTACCCCTAACCCAACTCTCAAAAAATAAACTATACTCAACTGCAGTGAAAAAGAACTTTGTTTTAAATAAGATTTTTTTTAATGTCTTCTTGTTTTGCATCATTACTTTTATCCCCATTACCTCTCCCTTACCTCTCTCAGTCTTCCCATATAAAAAATATTAGTTTAAAAGACAGCAAAAGAGGGAAAAATCAGCATAACATGAAAAGTTCTAAACCTGTGCAATGTATGATGCCTATGGACCTCTCAATACAAAATGGATGGGTTAGGGTTGTCTTTTTATATTTTGTCACTTAAGCCATGTTTATTCTTTATAAATTTGTTACATACCCTTTGTGAATGTGTTTGTGTATGAGAGGCAAATCTTTCCATTTATATTTTTGTAGTTATTGTCTATATTTTTGACTCTGCTTTCTTTATCAGTTCATATAGACATTTTCATCTTCATTTCTACTCATGCCACATATCCTTTTCTATAACACAGTAATATTCTATTACATTTAAGTATCCCATTTTTGTTTTAACGAATACTCATTTGAATCTATTTTGTTACCAAATCTGTGTTAACTCAAAAAATAGGGCTGTAATTATTTTGAAGTATTTGGAAATTTCTTCTTATCAGTGTGGTCAATGAGAATTGTAAGCCCAGGAGAGAAGATTCTGGATCAAAAGATACTGACATTTCAGTCTCTTTGCATAATTTTAATTGCTTTCAAAAATATTTATACAAACTTATAGCCCCACTAAACAATGTATTTAATTCATCAAAAATTGACTACTACCACTTTTTCACCACAGTAACACTCTGTTCTGCAGCTCTTTTTGATTAAGTGATTAAGAATTCTTTCATGTGATTTTATATAATTGTTATTTTTCTTTTGAGAACTGTTAATATCATTTGACCTTTTGCTATCAAGAAATAATTCAAAATCATTTTTTATTAATTGTGTACTGAATATCAAACACTAGTCAGAGAAATTTGATACAATATTTTTCTATTCCTTGACTTCTCTTCTTATTCTAACTGCATTGATTTTGTTTTCAAAAATTTTCCAGTTAAAGGTAATGAAAATTATTTCTGCTGTCTCTTGTAATGACTGTTCCTTGTTTCAGATTTCCTTATTCCTTGATTTGAGAAATACATAAACTATTTGGAGTGTATTGTGGTATTAAATATTGGAATAAAGCTAATTTCTTACAAATAGCTTTCTTTCTTATGTTTTTAAAAAGAATAAGAAGATTTAAGACCATAAGTCATTCCCCAATTGATAAAGAGCCAAAGTATATGAACAGACTTTTTAAATAAAGAAATTAAAGTTATATATAATCATATGAAAAAGTGCCACAAATCACTATTGATTAGAGAAATGCAAATTAAAACAAGTGATGTATCATTTCCCACCTATTATATTAGTCCAAATGAAAAAGAGGGAAGATGATCAATGTTGGAGAGGTTGTGCAATGATTGAGACATTGATGCATTGCTGGTGGAGTGGTGAAGCAGCTTTCTGGATAGCAATATGGAACTATACCCAAGGAGCAATAAAACTATTCATACCCTTTGACCAAGCAATTCTAATTCTAGGTCTATATCCAGAAGTAATTATAAAAATAGGAAAAGTCCCACATGTTCCAAAATATTCATAGCAGTTATTGTTTGTAGTGGCAAAAAAATGGAAATTGAGAGTATGCCTGTCAATTGAGGAATAGCCAAACAAGTTATGGTACATGAATACTATGAAATACTATTGTTCTATAAGAAAAATATATGGTCAGATTCTAGAGAAGCATGGAATTACTTACAGGATCTGATGCTGAGTGGAGGGAGTAAAACCAAGAGAACAATCTATACATAAACAACATCATTATGAGCTGAACAACCTTGATGGAAGCAGATCCTCACAGTAGTTCAAAGAGTTAGGACAACTTTAGACTGATTATTAACTATATTATCCCCATTCAGAGGAAGAAAAACAAAACACACAGAAAAACCAACAACCCTTCCGAATCTGATGAACATTTTATAACAATTATTTTTATGTATCTCTCTTAATCCTAATTTCTCACATCAAAAATTACTAATTTGTAAATGTTTAATAGAATATGTATGTAAAGTGCTAATCAGACTGTTTCCTGCTGAGGGGAAGGGTGGTGGGAAGGGAGGGTGGAGGGAATTTCATAACTTTGAAATATGCATGTACATATGGATGAAAATTAACTAATTAATTAAAAATAAAAAAATACGATTTTTCCCTAGAAATTTATATTTTCTATTTTGTCAAATTCTGGCCTACTCAGTTCCATTGTTTTGTATTCTCCTTGTATCATTTGTTCCATTAATCTAACTCTGAGTTTTTCTGCTTAAAAATATTATTTCTTTATTTTTACTTTATTTTCAAATTGCAATCCAAATTCTCTCTCTACTCCAGCTCCTCCCCCTTCATATTGAGAAGGAAATCAATATGATATCAATTACATGTGTTAATTCATAAAAAATATATTTCCTATTTCCTATATTAATAATAAAATGGAAAAAGTATATATATACATATATATATCAATTTATATTATCAGTTTAACAGTTTCTTTGTCTTCCTAAATTTCTGTCTTTCTCTGTCTGTCTCTGTCTCTGTCTCTGTTTCTGTCTCTGTCTCTCTCTCTCTGTCTCTCTCTGTCTCTCTCTCTCTCTCTTTCTCTTCCTTTTCTTTCTTTCCCTCTTCTTTCTTTTGATGAAGAGCATTTTTCATCTTGGGTCCTTTGAAATGGTTTTAGATTGTTTTATCAATATGGATAACTAAGTCTTTCAAGGTTGATTATTGCTATGATATTGTTACTCCAAAAAAATTCTGCGGGTTCTGCTCACTTCATTTTTTATCAGTTATTTTATATCCCCAAGTTTTTCTGAAACCATTTACCTTGTCATGTCTTTTAGCACAGTAATATTTTTGTACGATAAGTTTTTCAGTTCTTCCCCATTTGATAGTCATCCCCTTAATTTGCAGTTTTTATGACCACAAAAAGGTTGCTTTAAATATTTTTTTTCATATAGATTTTCCCCCCTTTTTTTTGATCACTGCCAGACAAAGTAGGAATACTTGCTAATGTTTGTCATCCATTCATAGAGAACATCATGAAATTAGGGAGGTGATTCTATGACATGCAAGTGAATTGGATTTAAATGGGGAAGAGGGGCCTTTGCAAAATCAGAAGCCACATATTTTCTTCTGGAGTCACCTGAATCCAGTGACTAGATATGGATCAGGATGACTGGAGCTGGTCCTTGTTGCAGTGAGAGACCTTAGTCTCCTTGATATAAGGTCTTCAACAGTTCTCAGTTTGCTTGAGGCAATGCTCATTCAATGATTAAGGTAACTAAAAGAAGAAAGGGAAATAGTTGTATTGCTGGATAAAAATGCATTTTCAGTTTTATAAAGCTTTGGACTTAGTTGGAAATTGTTCTCCAGGATGGTTTGACTGCTCACTTCACAACTTCACAAATAGCAATGCTAATATTAGTGTGCCTTTTTTGTCATATTCCTTCCAATATTTTTTCTCTACATTTTTAAACCAATAACAGATGGTTTTGATAGTTTTGATTACTAATATTCTATAACTTAGTTTGAGGTTGCCAATTTCCCGTAAATCCATATTTCATATCATCATTTCTCTTGAAATTCTAAATCCTTTTTATTTCTAAATGTGTTTTAATATTTTTCAAGTTATAGAAAATGTTTCCTTGATAAACTAATTGATATAACTTTAACAGGGAATTAAATTGGTTGTATTGGAATTTTTATTTTATTTCTGTAAGGACCACTTTGTACTTGCATATTTTCAAGAATTTCTGTGTTTAAATTATTTCCTAGATATTTTCTACATATCAGTGGTATTTGGAATGAATTTTCCCTTTCAATTGTGTGAATGTTTTGAAATATTTCATAGAAAATGTTTTTGATTTTTATAGGTTTATTTTGTAGCCTATAACTTTGCTGAAGCTACACATTGTCTTAAATAGTATCCTTGTTGATTTTCTAGTACTTCTAGTTTCCTGGCATTCTAAGTTTTTATTTGCCCTTTCCAAAAGTGGAAGGCTTCATATGCTAACTCACCTATGGGTTTGAGAAACACTCCCCAGCCCATTTGACCGTGGTATAGCCTGTCCACTGACATGAAAGTTAGAAAGCAGTCCTCATACCAGGTCAGCAAAGCCTCACACCAAACTTGTCTTCCTGTAACCCATCCCTGTATACCAAAATCAAACTAGAGGATATTTGGGACACTCCAAAAGATGGTGTGGGAGAGGAGAGGTAGTAGATCAACTACCAAACTGAAGATCTGTAGAACCATTTTATAAACCTCATGCCTTTATATCTTTATAGCTTTATAATCTACCAACCAGTGACATGCCAGGAAACTTAATCAGCACCATTTAAATTGTCCTAAGAAGATTCTGAAAATCACCTGGCAGAATAAGATATCAAAAACTAAGGTCCTTTATCAAACTAAACTGCCAAGCATTCAAATGTTACTTCATAGAGTGCAACTAAGTTGAACAGTTCATTTTGTTTGAATGTGAGAGAACTACTTGTCAAAAAATACTTTTTTATGGAAAACTCACACAGGGCAAGAACTCACAATATGAGACAGAAAAAGCAATAAAAGGATACTTTCAAGATTTCTTTTAAAAATTTTGGAATTGATTGAGCAGCACAGGAGACACTAGCACAGGATCAACCAGCATCAGATAGCATGTTGTTCATTATGAACAAAGCAGAACTGAAGTGGCACAAAAGAAACAAAAGATGTGTAAGGTTAGAATACCCACTGCTGGTATTCACATCAACTATTTGTATCCAAACTGTGGTGGAACACTCTGAGCTATTATTGATATGATCATACACAGTTGTATACATTTTAACTTCACTCTAACATAGTGATGTCATTTAACTAATCAAGCATTCTTAATATACCAACACATCATAAAAATAGGCATAATTTTATCTCCTTATCTATCATTATGCTTTTGCGAAATTAAGAAATTTATATAATCCTTGACATCACAGAGTTTAAAATATGATGAGTTGATATATCATATTAACACATTATTTATGATAAAAGATAATCTATGATAACGGCAAAGAAGCATATAATCAGACAAAAGTCTGATACAGTGAAGAAAAAATTTATCTTTACTTAGGAATGGAAGAGGTTGAATGCAAACTTCAGAATCTACGTAGCAAATATTTTGTGTCTTAAAGGCAGAGAAAATTTCAACAGAAACATAAAAATTTTGAAAATTCTTGGGTCACAGAAACTCATAATGGCCGTCTCAAGTATGGAAGTGTTTTAATACATGTTGGTGAAGTCATGAATAAAATTATGCATTTTTTAAAAAAAGTATCACATTATATAAACTAGACAAACAGGTATTACTTTATCACTGAGAGTAAATTTAACTGTTGTGACATTTGGGCCAGAATATGGACTTGAAACATATCTGGGAAATAGTGGAGGAAATACACACATAAGAAGAAGACTCACTATATACTGGCCAAGATTGTAATCATTTGTTCTACTTAGGACTTAAAAAATGAGCTTGGTAAAAAACACAAAAGCAGTGAGTAAAATGAAATGATAGAGAGAATGAAATGATATCTAGCATCCTGGAAGCAAATTGTTGTCATATTTAATTGCCTTTTTTACAGACTGAGACAAATTCTAAAAGATCTATAACCTTGTTCAACTTGTCCCAGTGAGGCTTATAATATACTGTTCTCCTTTCCTTTATTAGCATTTGTTACATCCCATTTTTTGTATATCTAGAAAACTTTTTTGTTATCATAAACTTAGACCATGTTGAGTAAATAGGGGTTGAGGACAGAGAAAAATAGATATTACCTGATAATACATGGAATTTGAATTGTTATATAGAGTTAAGGATTTATACAACTGATAGGAATTTTCCTACAAAGAAACTCTTAGCTTTTATATTTTATTAACAACTTCTCTGATATAAACTCTATAAAATAGAGAAGAAAAGGATGACATGAACATGAGGGCCATTATACTGTCATAGACTAAAAGAAAACTAATTTTTCTAATAGTTTTTGGCTGTTTTTATTTCCTGAGAAGAGGAAGGCAGGAAAAGATACATAAGACCTAAAGAAAATTCAGCTCCCTCAATTCCAGAGGGAAAAGGGAACAGCAGAAAAGATGAAATACTGATCAGCAACCAACTCTACCCTATACAGCAGCATCCACTAAGGGTAGAGAAGTTATTTTTTCCCTTGTACTTGTGATTTCATCAGCAGAAAAACTGATGCTGGAAAAGAAGATTCTCTACCACTGGAGACAAATAACTTCAAAGCTATTGTTAGCATGCTGCACAAAGTACTAAGAGGTTATGCAATTTGTCTGGGATCATATAGTCAAAATGTGACTGATATGAGACTTGAACCTATTTCCTTCCTAACCGTGAAGCGAGCTTTTTATCCAGCATAACACTCTATGTCTATGAAAATATTTAATAATAAATATGGACAAAGTAACTATTGTAATTATTTTGTGAGGCTAGTAGGAAATATTTTTTCCCCTTTAGTCTAACAAAAATCTAATGCTATGGTGATACAGTGACCTTTCCCTGAAATAGCAATGACAGAGTAAGTACCACCCCCTCATTTTTCTAAATGCTCTTCCTTTTCCCACTCAATTTGTATCTTCTAAAATTCTGTCCATTTTTATATTGCTTAATTTCACAGAGCCTATTTTCAATCTTATAGTCCTAACTAATTTGACCCCAATCCACAGCCAAATTGTTAACTGTCAATCTGCCTTCAAATTATTTTTGCAACTTCATAAGACACTTCAGAAGTCACTGTTTCTCTTCCTTAAACAAAACACCCAAATTCTCCAATACATTTCTTCTTTTTTGGATTATATATGTTCCCCCTTAAGAGCATACTTGAGCACCAAGATGGCTCATCATGGAATTGTTGAAGTGAATTTCATTAATTGACTGGACTTACCTTAGACTCCAAGAATGGCATTTGAGATATCAGTCACTAGATACATTGAGAGAGAGGAAGGATTCTTTTTGGCCAAAGGCCTTCCTAAAACTCCCAAAATCAAATAAGGAAGGCAAAATTTCTTTTGTATAAGGATATCTCAGTATGTTGTTTTCCACATTAAAGAATTCAGTGCAGCTGAGCTATGAAGACAAAAAGCAGCAGCTGTGGACCATAACCTTGAGGACTGAATTATATTTCTCCCACTCACAGAATTGCAAAAAATCACTGACACTGCCTACACACAGTAGGGAAAGGCAGAGAGAGCCAAAATCTCTAGGGTGGTGTTTGCTATAGGTTGGCTCATTATACTTCTGTGGGAGGGATAAGTGTTTTGAAAAGAAGGTTAACAAAACAGCCTGGTGATATATTTTTCTAAAAGTGCAATATACCTTTTTGGTCTTAGTGCTACTGTGGGCAATTCCCAGCGTGACTCTATGACCCTTTAGTTATGGTTGCTCTTGTAGGATCTTGTGTGCTGGTCAAAGTTGAAAGCTTACCATACGTAATACACTGGTCTAAATACTGGGGGTATGAATATACATGTATGGCAATTCTATTCTCAAAAAGTTTTCGTTTTCATTTTACTTGGCAGAGACAGCATATACAGGAGAGTGAAACTCTAGTTTGGATATCATAATATTTTCTGCTTATTTAATAAGTCAATTCCAAAGCTTAACCATAGATCAATATTGACCTCAATCAAAGAGCAATGTCAATGAATCAATAGGTACTCAAACCAATATTACTGCCCCAATACTTTAAATAATTATCTCAAGTCTACCAAAAATTATTTTTTAGAGCTAGAAAAAAAATAACAAAATTTATCTGCCGAACAAAAGGTCAAATATAACAATGGAATTGATGGGGGGATAAAAGGAAAGAAAGGTGACCTAGCCATACTAGATCTAAATTGTATTGTAAAGTGGTAGTCATGAAAACTCTTTGGTACAGGCTAAGAAGTAGAATGATAAATCAGTTAGGTACATAAGATACAATAGTAAATACCTATAGTAATCTACAGTTTAATAAACTCAAAGACACCAGTTTCTGGGATAAAAACAGACTATCTGACAAAAATTTCTGGGGAAACTGGAAAACAGAATAGCAAAACTCGGCATAGACCAACATTTCACATGCTATACCAAGAAAAGGTTGAACTGGACACACAATATAGACAGAAAAGATGAGATGATAAACCAACTAGAGAACAAGGAATATGAGAACAAGGTTATCTGTCATTTCTATGGAGAGAAAATGTCTTTATGACAAAATAAGAGATAGAAAATATAGTGAAATGCAAAATGGAAAATTTTGATTACACTAAATTAAAAGAAGGTTTTTTTTTCTAAAAGCAAAAACAATGTAACCAAATTAGAAGGAAAGGAAAAAGCTGGAAAATAAATTTCACAACCAGTGTTTCATTTCTAAAATATATAGAGAACTGAATCAAATTTCTAAGAATGCAAATGATCCCCTAATTCATTAATGGCTAAATGATATCAATAAGCAATTTTCAGATGGAGAAATTAAAACTTCTATAGTATAAATAAATGCTCTAAATCACCATTGATTAGAAAAATACAAATTAAAAGACTTCTGACATACTATCTCACAACTATTAGATTGGTTAATAGAAAAAAAAGGAAAATGATAAATTTTGGAGGGATAAAGGGAAAATGGAGACATTATTTCATTGTTGGTGTAGTTGTGACCTCCAATCATTCTGGAAAACAATTTTGAATTATGCCCATAGGGCATATTCTGTGCTAATTCTTTAATCTAGTAATACTTCTACTAGATCTGTATCCCAAAAAGATCAAAGTGATTATGAAAAGGGGAAAGGACCCACAATATATAAAATATTTCTAGTAGCTTTTTTGGGGAGTGGCAAAGAATTGGAAACTGAGGAGATGTTATTCAAGGTGTAGTATATGAATGTGATGGATTAATACTGTTCTATAAGAAATGATGAACAGGCAGATTTCAGAAAAAAAATCTGAAAAAAATTAAATGAATTAATGCACAGTTAAGTGAGCTGAACCAGAAAAACTTGTACACATTAATAGCAATATTGTGTGATAAATAACTATGATTGACTTAGCTCATCTCAGCAATCCAGTGATCAAAGATAATTTTAAAACTCTTGTGATGGAAAACATTATTCACCTCCAAAGAAAGAGCTATGGAATCTGAATACAAATTAAAACTGTTTTATATATTTTGTGTTTATTCATTGTCATTGTTTTTCCCTTTTGTTCTGATTCCTCTTTCATGACATGACTAATATGGAAATATATTTAACATAATTCTCCATATATATAACCTATATGAGATTGCTTGCTGTTTTGTTGAGAAGGGAAGAAAGGAGGGAAGGAGGAAATTTAACAAAATGATTGTTGAAATTTATCTCTATATCTAACTAGAAAAATAAAATACTATTAAGATAAACATATTTCAATGCATTATTAATTGGGATGTTTCCAAATGCAAAAGAAACATCTTTTTAAAATTTTTTTTATTTTAATTTTTCCAATTACATGTGGAGATAATTTGCAAGATTCATCCTTTTGTAATTTTGCAATTATTTTTTTCTTTAATTTGTTTACACATTACTAAAATATTCCTGTTTAATAGTAAATATAATACCCCTAAACCACAAAGCATAAAACCTCATGAGAAATAATGTAAAAGAAAGAGGAAAAAATGTGTTTCAATTTGTGTTCTGATAACATCAGTTCTGTCTCTGATGGATCACTTTCTTTATTATAAGTCCATCATATTAGTTACTTCCATATTTTCCACAGTTGCTGTTCCTGATCGTAATTCTGTCCATTCATTTTTCCCCACTACAATCTCTTATATTTTCTCTCACCTTTCACTCTGTCCCTCTTCAAAAATGTGCTGTGGGACAGCCAAGTGGTGCAGCAAATAAAGGACCAGCCCTGGGGCCAAAAGGCCCCAAGCCCACATCCCACCCCAGAGACCCAGCAACTACCCAGCCCCATGGACCCAGAGAGCCCACCCAATCCCACCACCTTGCAAAAAGTAAAAAAGAAAATGTGGTATATCTGACTATCTTCTCCTATGATCTACCCTCTCTTCTATCACCCATATCCCCCCTCCCCTCTGCCTGTCCCTCTTCTCTCCTGTTTCCTCTAGATTTCTATACCCTATTGAGTGTGTATGCTGTTTCCATTCTGAGCCATTTCCAATAAGAATGATTTATTCTTGCATGTGCTAATTAAAACTCTCTTGATCATATCTTCTATACTTATTTAAGGTTTGGGGATTTTCCACTCAAAATATCGAATACATGCACACACACACACACACACACACACACACACACACACACATTATTTTTAAAGAATAAAGGCTAAGTGATTTGTTCAGGGTCATATAACTAGTTAGTGTCCTAGACCAAAGACAGGTACTCCTGATTCTTTGGTCAGCATTCTATACACTGTGCTATCTAACTATATCCATGTGCTTTTAAAAATACCTCATACGGTCTCTCACTTCTCCCTTCAAATTTATTTTAAATCTTATTTGCTTCCATTCTATTTTCCATTGTGCTTTTGACACCCTTAAACCAAGTGAATGAGACTGCATAGCAAGATAGGAAAGTAAAGAGCAGACTTCTGTCTAAGATGTGCTAAGGTCTTCTGGCTTTCCCTCAAAACTAATGTAAATCAAGCCTCTAAAGAGAATTTAGGTCCATAATGTGCAGAAAAAGAACTTAGTTGAAGAAGATCAACCAACAAGGGCTTTCTCAGGGAAGCATGGGTGAGCTGGGATTAGAGAACAGAGAGCCAGCACAGGAATAGTGGGGAAAGACCCAGGGATTAACCTGAAAACAGCCATGGAAGCTTTGGCTGTGTGATCAGTGGGCAGGAGAGTTTTGGAGGGAGAGTCCCAGTGCAATAGGCAGGAGAGTCTTGGAATGCGACTAGACATTGATGTGGTCAGATCAGCTGGTCTGAAAGAACAGGGTCTCAAGCCCCATATTTTCAGCATATTCCCCTTATTTTCAGTTTATTCCCCCTCCCATTTCTGTGGGAGAAAGTGACTCTTCCCAGAATAAACACAATAACACCCCTTCCATCCCCCCAGGCTCAGTTGCAGGCAGCAGATCTCTCTCAGTGCTAAGTGAATAGTAAGGAGATTTGGGGTGGCTAGGTAGAGCAGTAGATAGTGAACTGGCCCTGGAGTCAGGAGTACCTGAGTTCAAATCTGGGCCTCAGACACTTAATTACCTAGCTGTGTGGCCTTGAGAAAGCCACTTAGCCCTATTGTCTAGCAAAAACCTAAAAAAAAAAAATAGTATAGAGATTTACTATATAGACTGAGATTCCAGGTCATATTGTTGGGAGGAGGGGTTATCCAGACACTACAGCTCCCCCCACTCCCCTAGGCCTGGGAGAAAGTGTCTATCTAGCATCCCCTACTAGCCAGCTCACTTGGAGTTACTAAGCCCAGTGAGCTAAACCTCTAGAGATTTCTACTCCAAAGGTTTCTGAGTCAGTCTTAGAAAAATCCTAGGAAAATGAAGAAGGGCCAGAGGGAGGTAGGGTGGTGTTTATTGAAAACTACCATGAAAACAAAGATCATACCTCAGAGAGAGCTCGAACTTCTGAGGAGAATATGAATTAGTTCCCAACCAAGAAAGACCTCTTAGAAGAGATCAGGAAAGAGCTTAAAAATCAATTGAAAAAATTGGGGAAAGAAACACAAAAGAAAATTAACACCTAGAAACAAGAAAACAAATCCTTGGAAAATACAATTGGGGAAATGGAAAACTTCAAAAATAGAAGTGACTAATTGGAAAAGGAATGGCAAAATGTAAATAAATAAAATTCTCTTTAAAAAGATTGGAATTTGTGGAAACTAATGACATCACGAGACAAAAAGAATCTCTAGGTATACCTAGAGAATCCTAAAAAATCTTCAAAAAGCTACAAAGCCATAGGATATAAAATAAAACCATGTGAATCCTCAGAAATTCCATACATTACTAGAAAGATACAACAGCAAGTGCTAGAAAGCAAAATCCCTTTTAAAGTAATTTCAGACAATATAAAATACTTGGGAGTCTATCTCCCAAGGCAGAATCAGAAACTCTATGAAAACAACTATAAAACAATTTTCACACAAATAAAATCAGATATAAATAACTGGGCAAATATCAACTGTTCATGGATAGGTAGAGCTAATATAATAAATATGACAATTCTACCAAAACTAAACTACCTGTTTAGTGTCCTACCAATCAAAATTCCAAAACATTACTTTGGAGTTATACATAGTCATATAAAAATTGCTCCAAATCATTAGAGAAATGCAAATTAAAGTATCTCCCTCAGGTGCCACCTCATACCTCTCAGATTGGTTAATATGACAAGGAAGGACAATGATCAATGTTGGAAGGGATGTAGCAAATCTGGTACACAAATGCATTGTTGGTGATATTAGCATTAACAAACTGATAATATCTATGCTGGTCCACATTCTGCCTACTGTCACTATTAGGCTACACAGCACTGTAGATAAAATTAAATTAGGAATATCTTTTACACTCCTGTAACCTCTGAGTGACAAATTAATAAGGAAGGTTAGAATGTTCCTAAAAGGCAGAGCTAGGCTTCATCCTAACAAAGTATAACAAAAGTATTCTGAAAATTATCTTTTGGGATACTTTGAGTTTAAATCAGTCCAATGAATAAGTGTTTTGCTTTGTGCACATTGCTAAATAACATCAGAATTGGAAGGGAACTGAGAAGGAGTTCTCCTAAATGAAGTTCTCCTAAAAATTCCCTTATAATTTATCAGTTGTCTGTCTACTATTTGAATATTTTCCAAGATAAGGTATTCCCTACCTCTGAGAACAGATTATTGCATTTACACCCCCATTAATTTAAATTTAGATTCAACAAAATATTCATTAAGCAACTTATAATGAAGGTTTTCTGCTAGTTACTGGGGATATACAAAATTTGGTTTATGTGACTTTGTGAAAGTCACTAGACTTTTATGTGTCTTGGTTTATTCAAATTTAAGATAAGAAGATTGGGGGATTTCTGGGGGCAGAGTCAAGATGGTGGCACCAAGTTAACAGGTTCCTGGAGCCTTTTCCTGAAAAAGATGCATGCAGCCTCTACTTTGACACTCACACTTCAGATCCCACTAAGAAAAAGAGAATATTCAAAGTAGTTTTCAACTGCAGACATTGTGGAGGATCTTCAGCGAAGGTCTGTCTCTATGGAGGGAAAGGTGAAGAAAAGTCCAGGATGCAGGAGAACAGGGAAAACTAGCAGGAGACTTCTAGCCACAGTGCAATCCAGGTTCTGATAGTTTAATAATGACAAAAGTCCTGGCAACTGGAAAGCAAGCCAGCAGGGAGTATCCCAATCCCAAACATAGTCTGAACCCAGAAACAACAGGTTGGGAACAATTCTCTATTAAGTCAAAACCTGGATATAAAGGTGAGGGGAAAACACTGCATATGCAACATCTTGGCTAACAACAAGCCAGGGATCAGATCCCAGACCCAGTAAAATAAAGCCTTGGATCTATACTCCATATACCCCAGGAGCAGAATCACCACAACAAAGATAAGCCAAAAAGCTTAAAGAGTACTCAATGTAGAAAAATACTTCACAGATAAAGATGACAACAATGCCATAGCTGAAGAAGAAAGCTATGAAACACCACTCACAGGAGAAGTATCGAAATAGTCTATAAATTGGACTCAAATATAAAAGCTCATTGAAGAGCTTAAAAAAGAACTTAAAAACTAAAGAAGAGAGGAAGAAGAAAAAATGGAAAAAAGAAATGAAAGTCAGGTAGAAAAATTGTGAAAAATTGACCAGAAAATTCAACACCTTTAAAAAGGAAACACAAAAGGTAACTGAAGGATATAACATCCTAAGAACTAGAATTGAAACAGTTACAAAAATGAATCTATAAGACTAAAGGATTCCATGAAACAAAACAAAAAGACTGAATAAGTTGAACAAAATGTAAAAGAACCTTGCAGGGAAAACAAATGACCTGTAAAACAGATCCAAGAAAGACAATCTAGGAATCACTGGACTACTAGAAAGCCTGGACTATCAGAAGAACCTAGAAAACATCATACAGGAAATTATGAGGGAAAACTGCCTCAATCTACTAGAAAAAGATAACAATATTACAGTTGAAAGAATCCACAGAACCCTTCCCAGGATAAAAATTACAAGGGATGTAATAGTCAAATTCCAGAACCATCAAATTAAAGAGAATAATTAAAAAAGAAAACAATTCAATCAGACTAACACAGGATTTATCAGGCTCAACGTTGAAGGATCAGAAGAACTGGAATAACATATTTCACAGAGCTAAGGACCTGGGATTACAAGCCAGAATGTACTACCCTGAAAAATTCAGCATATGTTGTCAGGGAAAAGGATGGATGTTCAATGAAATACAGGACTTCCATAATTTCCTGACACAAAGACCAGAACTGAAAAGAGAATTAAATTGCCAAATACACGACTGAAGAGATGCATAAAAAGGTAAATGAAAAAGGGGACTGAAAAACAAAACTGTTTTAAACAAATAGCTGTCCCTAAAAAGTAAGCTATAGAAATTTTAGCTCATTATAACTTTACTTCTCTAAGGATAATTAGAGGGAAGAAGATAGTTGAAGAGAATGAACTTGAGGGATATAGGATAAATTGGGCCTTGTCCCTCAATTGAAGAGGTCTAAGATCACATCACTAAGTTTGAGATAAAAAAGCCATGGAAAAAAGCAAGAGTGTCAACTTTAAATAAAGCATCTCATTGCACTCTGACTGGCTTTAATCACAAGGTGCTAAGATCCTTGTCTAATGAGGGCATCATAAGCTGCAAGGACATCAGACACTGTCTCTATTAATCTACCAATCATTTCTAAAGTTCTCCTTGAGACTTCCAGAGCCTCCCAGTACTTAGAGATCTTCAAGATACTTTCAGTTAATTAGATAAGATGCTTCACTTAGCAAAGGGTTAAGTACCCTGTGTGTGTGTGTGTGGGGGGGTTAAAGTGGAAAAGAAAATAGTTCTTGGAATGATATGGCTTTGGAGGATATTTTGGCTTGTGAAGAGGAGTTTGTGTACTTGAAAGACACTTTAAAATGAGGTAAGATAAAAAATGAATATAATTATAATTTGAATCAATAAAGCCTAGTAATCAAATAATCAAGTAAATAATCTAGGATGATATCTTGATAACAATAGGAGCTTATTAAGCATATTGGGGCACCTAGGGAAGAGGCACAAAGATGCTGGAAAAGCTTTTAATAAAATACAACTAAAATACAACAAATTAAAAACACTAGAAAATATAGGAATAAATGGAGTTTTCCTTAAAAATATTAAATAGTATCTATTAAAACCATCGACAAATATTATATTTAACGTTAATATACTTGGATGATTCAGGGGTGAAAACGGATGCACACTATCACCACTACTAACCAATATAGGGTTAGAAATGCTAGCTGTAGCAATAAGAGAATAAAAAGAAATTGAAGGAATCAGAATAGGCAATGAGAAAGCAAAATTTTCACTCTTTGTAGATGATATGATGGGATACCTAGAGATTGAAAAAATCATCTAAAAAAGTCCTTGAAATAATTAACAATTGACAATTAAAATTCAGCAAAGTAGCAGGCTATAAAATAAACCTGCATAAATCATCAACATTTCTATTTATGAACAACGAAGCCCAAGAACAAGAAATAGAAAGAGAAATTCCACTTAAAATAACTGTAGATAACATCAAATAAATGGGAATCTACCTGCCAAGACAAACTCAGAAATTTTAGGAACACAATTATAAAGCTCTCCTCACCCAAATAAAGTCAGTTCCAAATAATTGGGAAAATGTCAAATGCTCATGTTTAGGTTGAGCTGATATAATAAAAATGACAATTCTACCAAAATTAAAGTATTTATTC
This sequence comes from Macrotis lagotis, assembly GCF_037893015.1. Lineage (NCBI taxonomy): Eukaryota > Metazoa > Chordata > Mammalia > Peramelemorphia > Peramelidae > Macrotis > Macrotis lagotis. Next base: position 142,907,967 of record NC_133659.1, on the reverse strand, counting down.
AGTGTCATAACAATCAAACTACCAAATAAATACTTTACTGAGCCAGAAAAAAAGTAACAAAATTCATCTGGCATAACAAAAGGGCAAGAATAGCAAGGGAACTGTTGGAAAAAAATGTAAAGGAAGGTGGCCTTGCTCTACCAGTTCTAAAACTATACTACAAAGTGGCAATCATCAAAACTACCTGATACTGAGAAAGAAATAGAGTAATGGATCAGTGGATTAGGATAGGTTCTAAAGAAGTCTCAGTAAATGCCTACAGCAATCTACTATTTGACAAACCCAAAGACATCTGCCTCTGTCATAAGAACTCATTATTTGACAAAAATTGTTGGGAGAAGTGTAAATAATATGGCAAAAACTAGTCATAGATCCACATCTCGCACCCTAGACCAAAATAAGGTCAAAATGGGTACAGGATTTAGACATAAAGAATAATAGTATAGATAAATTAGTAGATCAAAAATATTCTATCTGATCTACAGAAAAGGGTTAAATTTATGCCCAAACAAGAATTAGAGTATAGCATAAACTGCAAAATGAATGATTTTGACTACATTAAATTGAAAAGTTTTGCACTAATAAAATCAATGCTGCCAAATTTAGAAGAAAAGTGGGAAGCTGGGAAACAATCTTCCCAACTAGTTGTTCTGAGAAAGGTCTCATTTATAAACTATATAGAGAATTGCATCAAATGTATAAGGTCACATGTTATTCCCAATTGATAAATGATCAAAAGATATGAACAGACAGTTTTCAAATGATGAAATTAAAGCTACACATATATAATCATAAGAAAAAGTGCTCCAAATCACTATTGATTAGAGAAATGAAAATTAAAACAACAATGAGATGTCATTTCACACCTTTTAGATTAACCCAGATGAGAAAAAGGGAGGATGATCAAAGTTGGAGAGGTTGTTGGAGGACTGGGATATTGATACATTGCTGATGACATTGTGAACAGATCTAACCTTTCTGGAGAGTAATATGGAACTATGCCTAAAGAAAAATAAAACATTCATACCCTTTGACCTAGCAGTTTCAATTCTTGATTTATATCCAAAAGAAATTATAAAAAAGGGAAAAGCCCATGATGTTTCAAAATATTCATTGTAGCTATTTTTGTAGTGGCAAAGAATTGTAAATTTAGGGGATGTCTATCAATTGGGGAATAACTAAACAAGTTATGGTCCACGAATACTATGGAATATTATTGTTCTATAACAAACAAAATATGGTGTGACTCTAGAGAAGCATGCAATGACTTATGGGATCCAATGCTAAGTGAAGAGAGTAGAGCCAAGAGAACAATTTACACATCAACATTATGAGATAAACAACCTTTGTGGATGCCACCCCTTTCAACAGTTCAGAGAACTAGAACTAGGACAACTGTATTTGCTTATGAACTATATTATCCCCAGAGGAAGAAAAACAAAAGAAAACAAAATACACAGAAATAAAAACATGCCTACCAAATCTTATGAACACTTTATAAAAATTATCTCTTATGTGTCTCTTTTCCTTAATCTTAATTCTTCATGCCAAAAACTACTAATTTCTAATTATCTTTAACAAATTATGCATGTAAAATGCCAACCTGATTTTTCCCAACTGAGGGAAAGACAGGAAGGTTCGGTGCAGGAAATCTTTGTAACCTGGAAATATAGATGTACAAATGGAAGAAAATCAAAAAAAGACAAAAATATATGAGATTATATTAAATGGTATCTAAAATCTCTTCCAGCTCCACTTTTATAGTCCTTATTGGAAGAAGAGAGTTCATCAAAGAGTGAATTTTAAGCATAGAGAACAATTTAAACAGAAGCAGATGTGTGAGATAACATGTTAAAATTAGAAGAAAGTCTACAAGTCCAACCTGTATAATAACATTGACTTCCTGAAAGGAACTCATGTTGCGTTCAAGAAGAAATGGATATATTGCGAGCATATGTAGGCCATACACAATAATAGTTAAACTCCAAATCACACTACTACAAGATAAAGAATATCAGATATTTCACCATCTTTTCATAATCTCCTAACATTCCTTCTTTTCCTATGCATTATGACTCAACTCTAATGTTTGTCTTCATCAAAATCTTCAATCCTTCTCCCCTTTCTACTTTCTTAGGTCTTTCCTCTTGCTATCATTTTGCATTCCTCCTTTCTAGTCTTAAACCAATATGTAAAATTATATATATATATATATATATATATATATATATATATATATATATATATATATATATTCTATCTTGTCTTCTGGTCTAACATTTTTGGCTCTTTCCAAATGCCAATCCTGGAGTATTCCCATCATTTGCTTCCATTCCAAAGGACATCTTTCTACATAGACCTGTTGTATAAGGTAACTGAACCTGGACATAATTACAGTAAGGCAGGTGTTTTATTCTTCCCTAATTTAATGCATTCTCTATCCTACTGACCAAAAAATCCTTTGTAAATCCTATTTTCTCTTATTAAATATTTCTACCACTCCCCACCCTCTTAACTGAGGATTTTATCCAAAAAGAGACTTTTCATCATGAGCACCTTCTATTCCCCTAGTCTCCATTTCAAAACAAACAAAAGAACACAAACAAAAACAAAAACAAACTCCAAACCTTTATTTCATCCCCAAATCTTTTCTCCTTTTCTATAACTTCATATACCTAATTAGGCATCCTTTATACTCACCAAGACAACCCCTTGCACACATACCTTGATCCTATCCCCTACAAACTTTTTTCAGCAGATTGTCTATTTGTCCATCAATTTCTTTTTCTAATGAGTAGAAACATGTACATCTCTTTTCCACCCTTAAAAATACTTAATTATAACCCATCATCAGAAAACTATCTCTCAATCCCTTTCTCAATTATTTTAAGGCAAAGTCCCAGTAAAACCTTGCTGTTCATTGTGTCTCTACTTTTTCATTTCTTAATCCTCAAAATTCTGACTTCCAGATCATTGAACTTTAAAATACCTTTCCAAAGATACCAGGGATTTCTAAAGTGTCATACTTAGCAATCTTTTCTCAATCCTCATATGCTAAACTATTCGGAAAATTTGACTGTCCTCTCTTTCAAGATAATAATGTTTTCCAGGGTTTTGAAACACTTTTCTCACCTGACTCTCATTCTTTCCTTCTGGACCATTACTTAGTCTCCTTTGCAGGATCATCATCCATACCATACCCCCTAATTTTAGGCATTCCTTAAGTCTCTGTCCTGTGCCCTTTTATTCTTTCGACTCTATAGAGGTTTTCTTGGTATATCCATAAGCTTCCATGAGTTTATAATTATAATTATAAATATCTTTATAATGATGATACCTCTATTATACTGATGCTACACACATATTTATATATGCATACATATATAGTTCTAGATCAAACTATATTTGAAATTCAGGAGCAAGTCTAAGAAAATAGAGTGTGAGTATGTGAGTGAGCATGTCAGTGTGTCATTATGTGTATGTATACAGACATAATGGAAACAAAATTTCATTGCTATAATGTAAATAAGAATAATAATGGTTTTAAACTGCTCACTATGGTGTCAGTCTGTACTTGCTATCATTCAATGTGAATGTGATATGCTATTGTACACAATATTTCCAAGAATATATTATTTTTAAAAATCCCCAAATAGAAAAAAAAACACTTCAGAAAAAACATCACTAGTGCAAAAAAGAAGAGGGTTGCTATTATATTCAAAGAAAATTTGTTGTATTTTAATGGCATGAATTTAGAGTAATTATAAATTAGAAGATGTTGGAATGTTTAAATCTATACTACACAATGTGATCAAACATATAAGAAAAAGACAGATTTGCATATAATTTTTATAGTTTACAAGCCACTACAACGATTAAAATAGTGAAAATGTTAGGAAGGAAGAGTCTTTTACTTAAATTAAATGAAGATTATTTAAAAACATATTTATTGTAGCAGAGCAACAAAAGCTTCAAGTTTATTTAAGGCAATTCAGGAAAACAATTGAATTGGGTATTGGGGAAAAACATTGAATTATTTTTAGTGGAAGTAGTGATGGGTTGTATAGGTTTGTTTAAAAATTAATTTCAATGCCAAAATGTTAAAGTGACTAGAAAGCTGACCAGTGTAGGTGAGGATACAACAGGTAAATATCCTGATATTTTGAAGCCCATAGCTGCGGTAAATGCACCGAAAAATAAATATCTAATTTGAATATAATGGCCCAACTTCGACAAATATGCCTTTCAGAACATATATTTCTAAGGAAAAAAGTGTGAAACTGAACTTCAGTTGTTTAAGGATCACATAATTCTTTTACTGAGAAGCTATACAAAAAGAAAAAAATAATTAAAACTTAGGCTTGCATATTGATCTCAAAATTCTCAAGATGTAAGAGACTATAACCATTAATCTCTTCGAATCTTTAGTCAAAAAAGAAATTATGGCTGACAAAATCTGTTTCCAAAGACTGATTTTCAAATTATATTAGTCTAACTCTTTAGAAAAATGGCAAAGACAACAAAATCTCATTTAGAGCATTGCTAATTTTAGATCTTTCAACTATACTTGGTTTATTGTGTGAGAATGTGAGTTTGCAAATTTGCCAAGATGTGGATAAATCTGTCTTTGCCTAGCATCTCATATATGAAATTAAAGGAAAACAATAATATAATATCCATCCCATCAATGTAGTCTTGACTTTATGTACTATATTCACTAAAATGAGGTATTTTAAGTAGCACAATGACTAGGATAATAGACATGAAATTAGGAACACATGAAATCAATTTCAGAATCTACATATTTTGATAAATATTTTGCAAATTAGTTATTTTCAATATGAGCAATTAGGATTAAGGGGAAAAGATACATTAGAAATTATTTTTAAAAAGTGTTCAACAGATTCTGAAGGGTTGTTTGCACGTGCGTGCATGTGTGTGTGTGTGTGCTTTGTTTTCTTTTGTTTCATTTTTCTTCCTCTGAATGGAGATAATATTGTCCATAGCCCTCTAATACAATTGCCCTACCTCTCTGAATTGCTGAAAGTAGTTGCTTCCAACAAGGTTTATGACTTTTCAGTATAATGTCACAACAATGTGAATGTGATGTGCTATTGTGTAGAATATTTCCAAGAGTATATTATTTTTTAAAATCCCCAAATATAAAAAGCACACTTCATAAAAAGCATTACTAATCAAAAAAGAAGAGACTTGCTATTATATTCAAAGAAAATTTGATGTAATTTAATGTCATGAACTTAGAGTAATTATTCGGAATGGTCCAGAAGGAGAGAATGAGAGTCAGGTGAGAAAAATGTTTCAAAACCCTGGAAAAAAGTAATATCTTGAATGAGAGGAGAGTCAATTTTTCCAAATGGTTTAGCATATGAGGAGACTGCTAGGTATGACACTTTAGAGATCACTGCTATCTTTGGAAAGATATTTTAAAGTTCAGTGATCTGCTGGAAGTCATTATATTGTTATATATTTCAATATAACATTGAGATGTCACAATGTTGTTGTTAATGAGTACATTGTTCTCTTTGTTCTGCTCCCTTCTCTCAACATTAGATACCAAAAGTCATTCCATGCCTCTCTAGAGTCCAACCATTTATGATTTCTTATTGAACAATAGTGTTTCAGAATATTCATGTATCATAATTTGTTTATCCATTCCCCAGTTTATGGGCATTTCCTCAATTTCCAATTCTTTGCCACTTCAAAAAGAGTTGCTATGCATATTTTGGAACATGTTGGACTTTTCCCCTTTTTTTAAAATTTCTTCTGGATATAGCCCAAGAATTGGAATTGCTGGATCAAAGGGTATGAACAGCTTTATTAATCTTTGGGCATAGTTCCATATTGCTCTCCAGAATGATTGGATCCATTCACAACTCCACCAGCAATGCATTAATGTCCCAATCCTCCCACAACCTCTCCAAAATTGATCATCTCCCCTTTTTTCCTCTTGGCCAATCTGGTAGTTATGAAGTGCTGTTTTAATTTGCATGTCTCTAATCAATAATGATTTGGAGCAATTTTACATATAATGATATATAACTTTAATTTCTTTACTGGAAAACAGTCTGTTCATATCCTTTGCCAATTTATCATTTGGGGTGATTTTTCTGTTAGACATAATAAACTTCTTCCTATTATATTTTATCCATTATTCTTTCAGAGCAATATTTTTTAATTACAATTATACAATCCAACTTATTATTCGTGCCTGAATTTACCATAATTTTAAACTATAATAATAAAGATACATTTTAGAACTTGTCAATTTTGGAAAAATCATCAAATATTTCTAATTAGAAACTGATATCCATATTATATAAGGAATTTACATAAATATAGCAAATGAAGAGACATCCTCCAATAGAGAACTAGCTTTCTCAAAAAAAACAACCATATGAAAGATGTTCAAATAATTAATTATGACAGAGATGCCAAACAAAATAATCCTTCAAGTCATGCTCAGAAAAGTGCTAAAATTGACACAAAAGTGACTTGTAGTCATGTTGAAACAATTTGAGAAAAAAATTCATTAATACACAGTTGATTGAGTTATGGGTTGTTACATACATTCTAAACACAACTAAATTAATGCTAAGAAAATTATTATTATATTTCATATCTGTTGATCTAGAAAACCCATTTCAATTCACACTACTCTATGGTATACTTTTGCAATAGCAAACAACTGGAAATAATGTTGATAAACATTGACTGAGATTCCTCAGTCTTACTAAACAAGACATGATACATTAATATGATTAGATATTACCATACTATAAAAATGATACACTATTATACATAATTAATAATATACTATAATATATAGAATTAATAGAAGCTTGATAATGTTTTAAAGATTATGTAAACTGAGATGTTAAATGATTAAAAACATAGAAAACATAAAAATACATATATATATGTATATGAAAGCAATAATGATAACAACTAACTAACTCACTTTTGTGATATTATAAGAATTGCATTTGGTCCTGAAGACAAAAGCAAAATAAGGTCCCTTGCTTCCTTCTTGGTAAAGTTAAAACATTCCGGATGAGTAAATTTTCATAAATCAAACTTGAATGTTATATTGATTAGTTTTGCATATTTTTATTCTCCCTTTTTATTTACCATGAAAAACAGTAGTTATTTCTTGAAAGAAAAATAAAAGAGATACTTGGAAATAGACATTACAAATTACAGTTATATACACACACATCTATAACCCCCTCATCTGAATCAACAATTATTAATTGCTTATTTTTTCAACTAATAAAAATTTAATCAATCTGACACTATTATCCCAATTTAGAAAATTAAAAAACAGGTCCTATATATGTCTATGCTTGTCTGTTTGTGTGTGTGTGTGTGTGTGTGTGTGTGTGTGTGTGTGTGTGTGTGTATCTTTAGAGCAACAAATCAAATGGCACACTTTGCCACATCTAAAAAAAATCTTTATTTTTGCTTCATCACTACTCTATTGGAAATAGGATGACATACTTCATTTTCATTCTTTTTGACTCTAGCTTTCTCATTATATTAATCAAGTTCTAAATGCCTTCAAATTCTTTTTTTCTATAATTTTAGGATTTTATAAATTGTTCTCTTGTGGTACACTTTTTTCTGCATCAATTCATGGAGTTCTTCCCAATTTACTTTGAAATTATTCATTTCATCATCTCATCATCTCTTTTGCCAAACAATCTTGCATTGCATTCTTATAACACGATTTCTTCTGTCCTTTCCAATAGAATACCATTTTTAGTTTCTAATTTTTGGCTACCATTGAAAAAAAACTTTGTTAATTATATTTGATATATAAAAAATCCTACCTCCATTCTTTGATGTCCTTAGGGTTTAGATCTTAAAGCAGGGTGAAAACTTCTGAAATATTTGATGCTTTATTTTGGGCCTAGTTCCAAAATGATTTCCAGAAGAACCACAATGAGTCTTATCTCCAACCATAATTCAGAAATAACTTTTTTCCAGTACCCCTCCAACATTTTGCATTTTTTCTTTTGTCATCTTTGTCAATCTAATAGATATAAGATAGAAATGAACATATGCATACAAAATAAATAATTTGAGCTTTAATATCAATATAAATAAATAATTTGTTTTAAGAGATTACTATGCTTTTATATAGAAACCACTAAACATAACACATTTATTCAATTGTTCTGCAGAGCACTGTGTCATATAGTAGGAGTACGTTCTCTTTGTGCTTGATATATATATTCTAGGCTTCAATTTTCTCTGACTAAGGAAGTTTCCCAATCCCACTAACCCCTAGCTAACAACATCCTCTCTAGTCCATAAAGATATTGTAGGTGATTTTATTATCTTAGCCAGCAAAACTGAAATCCAGATATAGTAAATTTACAATATGGTTTTGATATATTCATTTAGTAACTCTAAGAAAAAATAATGAACTTTGTGTGTCAGGATTGATTTTAATTCTATACCAACATTTAATAGAACCTACTTCCTCTTTGTAAGTGTTCATGCCTTTTCCATTAATAATTCACTACAGAATTTTCCCTGAGTGGATGTCAAACACACAGGCTTAGTACATTTTGCCAGTCAATATTTTTACCATTAAAAGAAAGACTTTAAAATGTGGCATATTACTGAACATAAAAATCAGATTCTGGTTATTTCAAAATATCTCATTTAAATTTAAGAAAAATATCTCTTAAATATTTACAATAACATCATAGAGATGAAATATTACATTTTAAGTAGTTATAGAAATTTGTGATATCTTTGGTAATAAATCATGAGGGTTGTTATTTGGTACAGTTAATATTTAGTTATAAGCTCATGGGATATTCACATGCCATATATTTAATTTCTTTTTTATCAGTTTATTAAAATTTTCTCTTTTCAGTGTCTGAGAATCCATAGGAAAATGGTAACAAACATTTTAGAAACACATACTATAATATTAATAACAGCTTGAAGAAAGCCATAAAAAGTATTGGAGTATATGGTAATCACTCAACAGCTATTCCACAAGGACATTAATGTTTACATTTGCTCAAATCATTATTTGTCTTCTTGGAGGAAGAAGTTTATAGTTTTAACCATGGCATTTCCATGTTTGAGAGGTGTAATGGACATATTTTGTTTTAAGAATTAGTAACTGATACCAGCTAAGATAAAAGTAAGCTAACATTGAAAAATAAAACACATTTCAATGAAGTACTTGAATTTTATAACATTCCAACCTTAAAAACTTTATAATGCATTTTCACACTAGAATATTAATTGTGTTAATCTTTTCCATTATATTTGATTCAGAATTTGGGTCATGAATGAAATAAAAATTGATATTTTTCATGGATATTAATTTCTCATGCATTCATTTGTTATATAATCTTCATATTGCTTCCTCAAGTTCACTGTAATATATTCAAGTAATAATATTTTAGTAAAAAATTATTTATTTATTTTCATCTATATGTACAGACATAATTCCGAGATACAAAATTACCCACCACCCTTCCTTCCCACCACCTTACCCTCAGCAGGGAAACAGTCAAAGTAGCATTTTACATACACATTTTAATAAATATGTTTACAAATTAGTAAATTTTGGCATGAGGAATTAGGATTAAAGGAAAGAGATACACAGATATTTTTTATAAAATGTTAATAAGATTTGGAAGGGTTGTTATTTCTTTCTGTATGTTTTGTTTTGTTTTTTCTTCCTCTGGTTGGGGATAATATAGTCCATAACCAGTCAAATACAACTGTCCTAACTCTCTGGATTTCTGAGAGGAGCTGCTTTCATCAAGGTTTTTCATCTCACAATGTTGCTGATGTGTATGTTGTTCTCTTGGTTTTACTCCCTTTGCTCAGCAACAGATATCATAAGTCATTCCATGCTTCTCTAGAGTCTGACTATGATGGGTATCCCTTCAATTTCCAATTGTTTGCCACCACAAAATGAGTTGCTATGAATATTTTGGAACATGTAGTCTTTTCCCATTTTTTAAAATTTCTTCTGGATATAGACCTAGAATTGGAATTGTTGGGTCAAAGGGTATGAGAGTTTTATTGTTCTTTGGGCATTGTTCCATATCGCTATCCAGAAAGGTTGAGAGCTTCACCAGAAATTCGTCAATGTCCCAGTCCTCCAACAACCTCTCCAACATTGATCAATGTTCCCTTTTTTCTCATCTGGGGTAATCTAATAGGTGTAAAATGACATCTCATTGTTGTTTTAATTTTCATTTCTCTAACTAATAGTGATTTGGACCATTTTTTCATATGCTTATGTATAGCTTTAATTTCATCATTTGAAAACTGTCTATTCATATCTTTTGATCATTTATCAATTGGGAATGACATGTGACCTTATACATGTGATTTCATTCTCTATATATTTTCACAGAACAACTTGTTGGGAAGATTGTTTCCCAACTTCCCACTTTTCTACTAATTTCTACTAATTATTGGCAGCATTGATTTTATTAGTGTAAAACCGTTTTAATTTAATATATTAAAAATCATTCATTTTGCAGTTTATACTATGCTCTAATTCTCATTTGGTCACAAATCTATCCCTTTTCCATAGATCAGATAGAATATTTGTGGGCCTATTAAATTTTCTGTGGTATTGCTCTTTATGTCTAAATCCTGTAACCCTTTTGACCTTATTTTGGTATAGGATATGAGATGCAGATCTATGCTTAGTTTTTGCCATATTATTTTCCAGTTTTCCCAACAATTTGTTTCAAGTAGTGGGTTCTTACCCCAGAGGCTGAAGACTTTGGCTTTGTCCAATAATAGATTGCTGTAGTTATTTACTGCATTTTCTCTCCTAATCCACTGATCCTTTACTCTATTTCTTCAGCAGGCAGTTTTGATGACTGCCGCTTTATAGCATAGTTTTTAGATCCAGTAGATCCAGGCCACCTTCCTTTACACTTATTTTCATATTTAGGTAATAATCTTAACAAATACAGCTTAATACCTCTTCCAAAAATTTCTCTACAAAAACAGAGAGGAAGTTTTTAATCAGGGCAAAGGAGTAAGGAATTATAAAATAAAATTAAGCAGGATTCTCAGGATTTTCACACACTCTATAATTCCACCAAGATTTGAAAGGCAATAATTTCTTAATGAAAAGTAGAATATTCCTGATTAACTTATTATCATAAGGAAGAGTTGTATTATTCCAGGAACAGCTTTCACACCTCAAACTAACAGCTGCTGTTTAAACTTCAGTGTATCCCATTCTTGTATCTCTTAGTTGGTTTTGTGATAATGGTAGAACCATTGTTTCAACTTTCCCTCTCTCATTCGGCAACTATCTTTAATGAAACTCTAACCCAGGCTGCCTCTGCTTGTTTATCAATATGTATCTGGCATCTTACTAGATTTACCATCTGGTGATGTATAGATTTCTTAAAGTACTTGAAAAGGAATTATCAATTTTCATGATAATAACATGGTCATAATTCATTGGCTATTAAATATTCCTCAGAATTTTATTAAAATACCTAATGGGCCTATTAAAATAGTAAATGTGTATTATTAATTAATAATTAATTTAATAATATTAAAATATTTTAAGATTTTTTGTTTAGGATAAAGGTTCAACCCAGGTGTTTGATCCAACTGCTGCTCTCCTCTCTCCCCCACCCTGCCCACCCTTTTGTCTCCCTGATCCCAGTAACCATACACATACACACAATATTAGAGAATGATTTTTAGTCCTCATTCTTAGATGGGTTAGAATGATTATTTTCCTTAGATCTCATTCCCATATGTATGGTCTGCAGTTCCTCTCAAATCTTCTTTGGACTAGAAATAAGCACTTTTGATCTTATTACAAATACAATTTTAATTGCCATTTCCAATATCAGGACCTTACTGTAACTTAGAACCCAGGAGATGAAAAACTAAGAAATACTTAATCCTGTAGAGGGTTTTATATTTGAAACATGCTATTATTGGACAAAAGGCGAAGATGTGCTGAACATTCAACCTATGAAATTATATTTGACAAATGATGGATAAAACAATTAAAAATATAATAACACATAATGACAATAAATGCTTTTCTAAGTAAATTTGTTGTATCAGTGATCCTAAATAGTTTGAGTGACCTGTATTTATTTGAATTTGACATCATTGATCATTTTCTAAAAGATATTATAACTAATCTAAATTTTGAGAATTTCGGGGTCAGTTATTCCATTTGTTGATTCTTAAGTAGTTTAAACTGTACTTTACCATATTTTAGAAAGTACAAAATTAAATCACCATGTTAACATTAGTCTCATTCCCAGATTTGTAGTCTATACATAATAATCAATTAATAAGGATTTATTAAGTACCAGCAACTGTCCTAAGTAAGCGATAACAACGGGAAGGTAAAAGTGACACATCTTTTGTTCTCAAGGAGCTTACATTTTAAGAAAACAACTGAATGGTTGCTGATTAAGAAAGGTAATGACAAATTTCCTATGGAGTGATCAACACTTTGTATATACTCAGAAGTATTTATTTTTATGAAGTTAATTGAAGGAACTTAATTTGCATATTTGGATGTGGGGAAAAATGTTTTTTCTAGGTCCTTGCTCTTACTAAAGGAAATTTCAAATAATTTGTAGAAGCAGCTAAAGAGTCCCTAAAGTAAACTTCAAAGACTTTTGTTGGAGTAAATTAAAACCTGTAAATGGAAATTTAATGGGAACCTGTCTCATGTGTGCTTCGAAAATTTTCTTGAAGATTAAATTCAGAGTAGGTGCTTAGGTTCATAGGATCATAGATTCAACAATATATAACACTATTTTTTACAGAAGAGGAAATTGATGCACAGAATAATTAAAATCTTGTTTTTTTGTCCCAGCAATTCTTATTCTAGGTCAATTTTTAGAAGAAATTATAAAAAAAGGAAAAGTCCTACATTTTCCAAAATTTTCTTAGCAAGTCTTTTTGTAGTGGCAAAGAATTGGAAATCGAGGGAGATGCCCATCAATTGCAGAATTTTTAAGCAAGTTTTGATATACAAAAACTATGGATATTGTTGTTCCATAAGAAACCATAGTCAGACTCTAGAGATGTGTGGAATGACTTACAGGATCTGATGCTGAGTGAAGGGAGCAGAACCAAGATAACGTTGTATATATTAACAACAACATTGAGAGATGATTAACCTTAATGGAAGGAGCTCCTCTCAGCAGTTCAGAGAGCTAGGAAAATTGTATTAGACTGGCTGTGAACAAAGTTCTCCCCATCTGGATGAAGATAACTTAAAAAAAAAAAAAAAAAAAAAAAACCAACCCTCCAGAATCTGATGAACATTTTATACAAATTATTTCAAATATCTCTTCCACTTAATCGTAATTCCTCATAATTAAAATAACTAATCTGTAAACATGTTTTATAAAAAAATATATACTGTTCACTGTGGAGGGGAGGGGGGTGGGAAGGAAGGTGGAAGGAAATTTTGTAAATTAAAAATAAACATGTGCATATGGATGAAAACAAACAAATAATCAATCAAATAAATAACAAGTCTTGTTCAAAAATCATAGTTAATAAAGTCTAGAAATAAAATTTGAATTCATTTCCTCTGACTTCAGAACTAATTATCTTTATACTATATCATTATTTGTCCTAAGATATGATTCTATCCTATTACTGAAATATAGGTAATAAATTTCTACATTTACATATTGTTTCAAAACACTGGACTGAACTTATGATTTCATTAGCATAGAGAGAAAATTCCTTTTGCCACTTCAGATATAGACCTACTCAGCAACTTCTAACCTTAGAGACTAGCCTGGAGCAATGATGAATTAAATACCTTTCCCAGGATCAGTGTATGTCAGAGGAGAGACCTGAACCTGGGTCTTTCTAAGTCAAAGTCTGAATCTCTATTCATGATGTTGTCTCTCCTTATCTTTACCTTCAATGACTAATTTGTTCATTATAAAGCTGAATAATACTTAATGCAATTATAATTATCCTACTTTAGATAAGAGAACAGTGATATACATATAGGTTGAAAAATTTCCTTCAGACTTTTACTTATAAGTAGAAGGTCTAAAATTGAAGATCATGTTTTACAGAGTTAAGTCTAATGTTATATCCACTATATCCCCTAAAATTATTATAATGATAATTGAAAGTATTTGATATTTAAAATATGTAGGTATTTGAATTATTAGGATATAATCCAAGAAAGAACACCAGAAGTCATCAAGATCAGCCCTTTCATTTTCAGATGAAGATCATAAAAATTAAAAGATTTCACTGAGATCACACAAGTACTAAGTAGTAGAGGAAAGATTTATCTCCATTTCCTCTGGTACATTTCACTCTATACCACACTATACCATTAATACAAGCAATATTTTTTAATTATCTCTTTATATTTGTTTCTTCCATTAAGTTTTCTTTAGAAACCATAACAATAGCTTGGTTATTTGACTTTAAAAAATAACACTTGTATCAAATAGAATGAGGATTTCCAATCAGATGAAATTAATTGTTAAATTTTAAGAATGTAGAGGTATAGAGAGATAATATGTATTGAAGTGTCCCTAAGTTTAATTTTCCTGCAATTTTTTGCAGCAATTGTGTATAATAAATGCACACAACAGCAACTGCCCAAAGTAGTTTTTTTTAATGAAAACTCAGAAACTAAAATGTTTCTAAGAAAATTGCTTTCTATAATGATGATTGAAATCAGTGGGAAAATATTGCTTGCTAAACACTATCTTATTTGAAATTAGTTCTCAGGAATGCATGTGATATGCAAAAAACTGTCATCCCATACTTTACAGGTGTGAGTTCCAATGGTGAGCTAGCTCATCAGCATTCTAAGTAGGCATAGGGATTGTTGCTATGGAGACAATATTAATAGCTTCAATTCGTTTAAAGCTTTCACATAAATAAGCTCCTAATCTTCTGATGATAAACAAGAAATTTAACTAGAAGATCAAAGTCGGAAAGAGAAATAATCCTTTAGTATACCTAGCAGCATGGCTCCAAACTCAGGTTTATTAAAGCCTCGAATCTAATGAAAAAGATTATTTACATGCAATGGATAGTTTGGTGACCACAAAAGAAGCAATCAACCTGTAGTAATCATATTGGGGTAATGGATTTATTTGTGCTTTATCATTCATGAAACAATAACAAATCTCAACAAATATCCTATCTTTGGCAACAAACCTTTCCTGATTCTTCTTATTCTTAATGTATTCCCTCTAGTATTATATCCAGAATATCCTATATGAGTTTTGTTTCATATGTCTCTCATTAGACTGTGAGCACTCTTAAAGCAAATACTGTTTTTTAAACTTTTCTTTACATTCCCACCAGTTTGCACTGGTATATATTAGGTGTTCATATATGCTTTTTGGCATGAATTTCATTTGAATAATGAATATGGATAAAGACTAGAGCACTAGAAAAGTTCACTTTAAGGATATTTCAATATTTTAAATTTGAAAACATTTTCTAATACTTAAGAATGTTACAGGTGAGTTCACAAAGAATGTGGCCTCTAAATAAAATAAAGAACTTGAATTAGTTACATATTTCCAAATATGATCTTTTGCAAGACCCTAGAAATCCATCTCTTAAGTCTCTTTATGCCTCAGTTTTTCCATCTGAAAATTTTGTACCATCTATGTCTACATATATAATCCCATATCCCCATTCTCTAGAGTCTCATTTCTAAATGCTTCAAGGAAAACAACTAAAGATTTTAGCACCTCACCTCTTCCTGTCTTGCTTCATACAAATAAGAACTCAAATCTGGGTATTTGGGGATTAGAGTTCCTAGTGTAGGATGAGGCTGGATTCTTCATAAATGGTATAAGTAGTAGGATACCGGTGTCTTAAAATAGAAGGAACTTCTAAGGGCATGAGGCGAGTTCTACTTTCCAAATATTTTTCCCCTCCTTTTCTCCATTTGCCCATCCCTCCCCTCCCCCCTCTCCTAAAATGAATAACTCATAATATAAGAAATAAGACCAGGCCCTGGGTGCCCAGCTATGGAATCCACACAATGCAGTACCCTTGTGACTAGACTTGACCTTGGCATCTTAGCTAGTTTGATTCTTTGATACAGGACCATATTGTTATTAGAAAGAAGGTTGCTAATGGCAAGTCTTCCCTCAACCTTCATCATTCATTCATTCATTCATTCATTCCTTCTTCCCTCACACTTTGATGATGGACAAGGTACTATTTCCCTGCCTATTCAAACAAGTTTATGATCCTATTTCCCAGTTCTATGTATTTCCAACCTGAGTCATGAGACTGTCCATAAGGGGGATTTCTATACTCTTGTAAATGGAAATTGGGTTTTTCTGCATGGTTTTTATGGCTAGATCTATCTGTTGTTTATTAGTTTCTCTTAGGCTATTCCAAGTGGTAATTTGAGAATTCTGGTGGGAAATTCTTCCAGAAAAATCATGAAGCCCCATCTGTTTTCTCAACAACACAACATGGACTTAATATCAGTTAGAGTAGTCTCAAAAATATAGCAAAGTTCCAAATTATATTTATTGTGATATTTTGACATTTCAATCCACTTGATTTCACTCATATATGTATAACTTTAAACACTTTGATGCATCCTTCCTAAGTCTATTTGTATCCTCCCATAAATATAGCAAATAATAGTAATACGCTATGGGCATTTGTCTAGATTATTGAAAATTTTATGAATACAAATGCAAGACTTAAATTATCTCTTTTAATATCTAGTCCCTTTGAAACTTTTTCTACTTGCATTTTCAGTATATTACATAGCTGGTATATTACTATATTTGTCCATGGCTCTGATAGTTGATAAGCTCATATCAAATGGGACAATATATTATTCTAATTAGGCAAGGTCAGGAATTTTAGCAGAGACTGATCTTGAAAGCTATGCAGATCATAATAATGAAAGTTTGTTACAGTTGTGAGATACAACATTATATAAGAGATTCAATTCATTTTAGTCTGCAATATAATTATGTATGGAGTTAATCATAAAGGCTAATGGTGAAGAGTATAAGAGACAAGAAGAGGTAAGACAATTAAAAAGTTAAGATATGATTTTGCTTATTTCATCTCTTTACAGTCTCAAATAAAGAGGAGAAAAACCCTATATTCTCATGCTGATAGAACACATTAATATATAAATATGTGCATATATCAAAATATGTATAACATGTCTAAATATTTGTGCACACATTGCAATTTTATGGGTGTGACTATATAGATATTGTACATATATGTATATACATACATAAATTTGTATCTATCTAGGAAGGACTGCATCTTGAACTGAAAATGGAGCTAAATTCCTTGCATGAACTTCAGCTTAGAAACAATTAACATGAGTTAAACAGCAACAAAGTTTATCTTCAGTAAATATCTGTTGCAATGACACATATGAATCAAAACATTAGTTTGGCTACCATACTTATGGACATGAAACTTATTCTCAGAAAAAACAGCACCAAAGATGGGGGGGGGGATAAAGTGACATGAAAATGTGAATATGTCATATATGAGCTAAAAGTGTTCCTATATGTAAAAGAAGATCATTTGAGAAGAAATGGCAATTATTCCATTGGGAACTAGGAAACAATTAATAAAACTGAATAGAAACAACAGCATACCAGAATGCTAAATGAAGTCTACCAAAGATGATTTATGAACAGATGTGAACACAATAGATTTCAGCAACACCCACATGCTAAACAAACAGGAGAAACCTAAATGGCCAGTTGCACATTCATTCCTCTGCAGCAACATCAACATGGTAATTAGAATGTCTTCAACCTAGTTATTTCATTTTTGTACCTTCCATCTCTCTTTCCGGTGTTACTAGACACATATAAACATACAAGACGGAGTATAAAACATAGTGCTACTTGGAACAAAACCCACATAAAAAGAATTACAATGGATTATAAATTTTTAAAATGTAAGTAGAAGACTTCACTATGGGATTTCACCCATAAGTCAAATTACGTTTATAACTATTATAACAACAACAGTAAAGAACAGTGAAAGTAATAAATATATAAAAATATTTAACCACTTATCGTATTATTTGTCATATTAATGACATTGTCCAAGCTTCTAGTAAAGAGAAAAAATATATTGTCATATGGCACAAGAAAAAAAGAGTTTGCGCTAGTAAAATGTCAAGAATAGCTTTTTTTTTAATTATTCATTTAAGGCAATGGTGTCAAGTGTCTTGCCCAAGGTCATACAGCTAGGTAATTGTTAATGTGTGAGGCTGGATTTGAACACAGTTCTTCCTGATTCCAGGACTGGTGCTCTATCTGTTGCTGCCATCTAACTTCCCCTAAGAATAGCTTTTTTGAAGAACTATTATATGAATAGCTCATGTTATTAACCTAAGATAATAGGTAGCAACTGGTGGCACAGGGTATAGAGTTTTGACAGTGGAGTCAGGAAGACCAGAGTTCAATTACAGCCTTTGATACTTGCTAATGTGTGAATCAAGTGGGTAAGTCACTTAACTTTGTTTCCCCCAGTTTCCTCATCTTTAAAATGAGCTGGAGAAGTAAATGGCATACCACTCTATTATTATTGTCAAAAAAACCCAATCCCAGTTGTAATCATGTAGAGTCAGACAGAACTAATTAGCAAAATATAAAGAATAAAATAAATCTCCACTATGCACCCTCTAAACATGGAATAAACAATAATAGATATTCAACATTATTTGAATTTTAAAGTAGAGAATTGTCGAACACAGTAAAACCTTTACCCAAACTCCAAGAAAGCAAAGAAGGTTAAGCAAGCTTAGATAGGACCTCCAGGAGAAGATTCTAAATTTCACTCATCCAGTCCCTTACTATCCTTTCTTTGATCCTCAGCACATAAGCAGAGCACTTAGAAAGATTAAGTAAAGGACCCAGAAGACCTAATAACACTATAGTCATATTGCAAGATGTTAAAAGTCTTCTGTGGTGCCATTCTGCTCCATCTCCCCAACTTTGCTATCCACCCTTCTTCATTAGCAGAACCATAAGGGACCAGGTTCATATATGGTGGAAATTATTTGTGATGAGGGCTATCATGAAAGAGACACACCAACTTTCAATGTTATTAACTGTGAAGTTTTCCCAATTTGTGCAGACCTTTCAGAGAATATACCAAACACTAGAAAAGTCTTTTGGCACAATCATCCACACAATGGAAAGGGGTATCAATGTAGGAATTCAGTGTTCTCCTATGAGACCAGAATTATAAGGGAGCTTATAAAAACAAAAAAAGTCAGTGTCATTAATTAGTCAAATAAATATATATAAGACATAAAAATAGTATATAGGAGTTAATTTGAGCAGGTAATGGCAGTGGGTGAATAGAGAAAGATTGTGTGTACAAGACTATACTTCAGCAAAAACTTGAAAGAAACCAAGAAACCAAGAGAGAGGGATGAAGGGAATAAAACTATTTTTATATTATCATATTCTTCTTGGTGCAGTAGTATATTATTTGAGAAAATATTGTATTTTGGAAGAGCCACATTGTGGAAGAGCCACATTTTGAAAGAACCACATTAGGAGTCACATAAAACCTTAGGTTCTACCCCTTATTATGTGAATTTAGTTACGTTACTTGACTTTTCTCCATCCTTTAATTCCTGATCTGTCAACCACAGAGGCAATAACATTTGTTAAACACAGGGCAAAATTATACAAAATGGGAGCACTGTTACCTGCCTTTACTTATTTTCCAGAGATGTCTGAAAGTTAAAAATGAGATAACGTATGTGAAAGAGCTTTGGAAACAAACATAAATATATGAAAGTCATTTTAGTGACAAAAATTCAATTTTATCATAAAATCACATTAAAGAAAAATTAAAACACTTCCCTTGCTTTTACCTAAATGAAATGTTCCCTTCAAAGAATGAACTGACTACTAGACCAGAAGGTTGACGTTTTCAATTCATGAACCCGAAGTAATAATTCAGTAACAGACTGTCAAAAAAATGGAATAGTCTCCAAAAGTGAATTTTTTCCTATAATTGAAATTTCAGTCTTTTCTTCCTTCATCCCCCATGTTTTAACATTATTTAACAACTTTAAGTGCATTTTTTCTAAAATGCATTGCCCTCATTCTTGTTTTTTAAGGCAGATTAAAAGTGTTATGATTTAAGTTTTACTGATGATTTTTCATTTTGAATATTAATTGGTGAATAGTGTGGAAATGTTCTGAGTCTACAGAAGCATATCAGGTTCCTTGTATTTATATTCTTATTTTGACTGAGGATTATTTGTGGGGGAAGGATTTGATGTGCTTATGTGTGACCTTTTTTGTCACTTCTTACTACAATTTCTGTGATTTTCTCTAGTCACCCACATATTTTTCGTCTTCTTTAGCTGCTTCTAAATAGCTCAATAAAAAGATTGACATGCATATTTGAATTTTCATAAAAATTCAAAAGTCACTGGTATAGTTTTACCAGTTCAATTTGCCATCTGCACAGTTAGCAAGGAGAAAGAATGTTTATTCTGAAGTCAAGAGGTTCTAATTCTCTAATGAAGAAGAAAATATGATTAACTTGAGACAGAGACCAGACCACAATCCCAGTCTCTTAAGAATTGACCAAGTGTCCTTTATACAAGTCCTCAAGCTCCAAGATATTCCATGATGTTGATTGACAGGACTTCTGAGTCTTTCTGAAAGCAATCCAAAAGGAGTTTCATTTGGTGTCACTGACTTAGTTACCAATGAAACATTTTTATTTGAATGGTTATTGCAATATGATCTTAAGTCAATGAAATAGTGAAACTTTTCAGTCCTTGGAATTTCCTACAGGAGAACATTCACTTTTGATTTGTATTCTAGACCCTCAAAACAGTGCCTGGCAGATAGTCAAAAAAGTAAATCAAGTAGTTAATAAATATTTGTTAAGCTCCTACTAAGTTCTAGGTATTGTGCTGTATAAAGATTTATTGACTGGCTAAATACCCAATGCTTAAATATCATTGCCTTTAAACATTAATAGTAATGTCCATCACAAGGCAGGATCAAAACAAGGAAAAGAAGACTAACACATCAATTAAAAGATAATTTGTTTAATATTTTAAGAGAGCCCATATGCCTCAGATTGGAATTTTATAGAAGAAATTAAGGATTCTTTGCTAATCGAAAAAACTGAGAAGTATATATATATATATATATATATATATATATATATATATATATATATATCATCTGAATAGTTTCTAAGTCATGTATTAACACTGATTATGTCTAAGTTATCGATTTGCACTGAAAAGTTTAGCAGCACAAGTTTGTTCCTTTGTGTTTAGTCATTCCTGGTATATTCAACACTTATGATAACATTTCAGGTTTTTTTGACAATGGTCCTGAGTGGCATGCCATTTCCTTATCCAGTTCATTTTATAAATGAATAATTTAGACAAATAGGGTTATTAATAATAATTTAATTATATAATTTGATTTTTATTATTACTGCATTTTAATGTAATTGCATATATTATTTTAATTATTAATAATGAAGAAGAGTATTGAGATTGGATTTAAAATCAGGTACTGCTGTCTTCAGAATCTTCACTGTATAAACTGCTTCACCTAGTTATCTAACAGCTCAAGGATCATCCATTAAGTGAAATCTTTACTTTTTCCACAATTGCAATATTAACCCCCCAATCTACCTTGTATTTAAGTATTTTATAAATTTTTGTTTTTGTACTTTATGTGTATGTGGTATATGTTCATCTATGGATTCATTCTCTTCCAGAAGAAACAAGATCCTTATGATTGGGTTGTGTTTTATATCCCAGTGTATAACACAATCTCTGTCATGTAGTAGGACCTTAATTAATGCTTGTTAATTGGTTGATCATTGTAAAGTTAAAAAAAAGCATTAAACAAGTAATTTCTAGGGTTCTTTTCATCTTTCAAAGTCTAAATTTATTACTCATAGGTGAGTTAATGTCATTTCCTTCCAGGAAGGAGAGAGTTAAATCAAAGATATAAAACCCAGTAAATCAGACTTTCCCAGTGCAAAGAATTTATGAAATTTTCAAATCTGCCTAACTTACTTGCCTGATGCAAGTTTCCAAGAAATATGACTCGTATATTAACAACAGTGGGTGTTTCTATATGTTCACTTAATTTCAAGTAGATAACAGACTTTATTTCTACTGATTTGCATTGTAATATGAACCAGAAAAAATATCAACAAACATAAATATTTCCAGACACAAAAAAACAGAAAATAGGGAACTACATATGAAATAATCAACATATCACTTATAACTGCTTTTAATAGAATTATATTTCTAATTATTTGAAATATAAACAGACATGTTTTTAGTGCAACACCCATAGTTCTACTCAGTTTAGATTCTAGAGGAGGACAGATAATTTAAATATTAGAATCATAAACACCATGGAAGAGCTGAAGCAAAAATGAAAAGCTGTAAAGCTTCAATCACTCTACAGTAGAAAAATAGGATTTAGAGTTGACAGTGTATTCTCACTTTATGGATGAGAAGACTGATACATATAGCAAGTAGGGAAACTAAAATTCTAATTCATGTCTTCTAGGCAACAAAAGGTGGTTGAAAGAATATTGGTTCTGGAATCAGAGGAACCACATTCCAATCTCAACTCAGTTCTATGTGTGACCTTGAACAAACCAAATGACTTCCCAGGTGTTCTGTCTCCTAAGTTATAAGTGAAGAATTTGGATCAGAAAATTTCTGAATACTCTTCCAGCACCAAATTTCTAATCCATGAATCCATATCTAGGATTTTATGCACTAAACCATTCTCCTTTATTTAAGCATCTTAAGGCATTGTCTCTGACTCTCCTGTGCTTAGCATAAGGGAGAATATTTTGAACAATTTCTGGAAGGTCCCTGGTTTTGTCCTAGCATGAACAGCCAGCTTGGAGTGAGCAAACACAGTGGATAATGGTTACTTGGAAAGAATATTAAAATTTCATCCCAGCAATAATGAAATTCATAAGTGTGTGAAGAAGGCAATTTGAAAACATGAACTTTTCCTTCTTAGAATTCAGCACAACAAAAAATTAAATTTGGGCCAAGAGAGTGAAGAGTGACAAATTACTATTTATGATAGTAAGAATAGTTGCAGGTGTTTCCTCTTATTGCTGGCTTCTGAACCTACCCATCAAGAAATGAAGGAATTTTGCTTTTTCAATCTTTTCTTTTTACTTGTTGATTTTCATGTCATCTCTAGGTTGCTTCAGTCACATCCCCTATCTAACATCCCCTCATCCTCTGAAGATGAGGATTATCAGGAGACTGTGACAATAGCAGCAACTATCAACTGCTTTTGGGTTAAGAATGCAACAACAAAGGGGTCAAGTGGGAAGCTTGGAATCAAGTGTTCCTGAGGTTGAGAAAGGAGCAATGCCAAAATTTCCTTGAGAGGTGGTATGGATTATTTTAAGGGAAAAGATAATCCCAGCAGGAAACATCAAGTTTGACCAAGAACAGATGGTGGAGGGGGAAGGAGATGATACAGTGGAGAACAGGACCAGAAGATCAAGTAGGCTGACAATTACCATACCATATTATCTATTATTTTTAGTTTGCAGATTCCTATTTATTTTACTCAGGGTCTGCAACTAAATCTAATGCCTATTTTGAAGCAGAGGATAAGATTCAGGGAAGTGTGGGTGAGCTGAGGAGGATCTGAGTGACTCAGTGGAAGCTGAGCACAGATGCTATGGCAGACTGCCACCGTCTCCTGAGAAGGGCAGAGACAGCTTAATGTGATTTCTTTGGGATTTGGGGGCTGCTCCAGATGCCCCTCTGGGCTATAGACAGTTTCATGAAGACTACAGTAAGAGATGTCAACAGTCTCACAGACTTCCTCTTGACTGCAGACAGTGGGAGGTATGACATGGATTGATATTTTCACCGGGTCCTATGTGTTGAAGTGAGAGCATAAGCATTTCCTTGCTTCTGGCTTCCCGGGAAGAAGGGGGGTGGGTATCATTCAGAAGTTACAAATGAAGGTGCAGGAAAGGGCTGGAACATTTGCCCACAGGTAAGAATAAAAGACAAAGGTTATATTTCTAAAAGTAACAATATTTATCTGAACCTTTGCCAACTACATATTTTTAGTTATTGTTGTCCAGATATGATGGATTCTTCATGACTTTATATGTATATTTTTGCAAAGATATTAGAGTGGTATATTATTTTCTTTTCCAGCTCATTTTACATATGAGACAAACAGGGTTAAGTGACTTTCCCAGGGTTACACAGGGAATGTGTCTGAGACCAGATTTGAAAGAATATTCAGGTACTTTATGTATTACAACCCCCAACTTCTCATTTTCAACTTAAATCTAATAGAAATTCTCAATTTACTTATACAATAACTTTAAGAGGCAGAAGTCTGAGTCTTGGGTAAGGAGGTAAAGAAATGTGGCAAATATCTTAGTATTCATGATCACTCATTTAGTGAATTTGTGATCTATGAGTAACTAAAACTAATGGTTAAAATTGCTTTTATGTTTATCAGTTTGCTTTTGTCATCTTGCTGTGTATTCCATCTTCCAAAATAGAGTTTAACTCTTTCTTTCCTTTCTTCCCTCCCTCCCTTTCTTCAAGGTTCTAAACTCTTGCCTACCCTTTGCAGGAGATGCTATATATGAGTAAAACAATCAAAAGATATGAGGAACGAATGGAAAAAAGGAGTAACTAATAATAATAATAATAATAATAATAATGAAATAACGAAGACTTTAATGCATGATGACATGCAAAAATTCAGGCTCAGAGTTCTGTTTAAAAAAAATGATTTCCAAGGCAAACTAAAAACCTTTTATCTTCCTTGAGTTAGCATTTGAATAAAGGAAGCAAATAATGAATGTAGAAGGCATATGGCTACAACTACAGATGATCATTCTGAATAGCATAATGACTAGACTATGACATTTTAACAAATAAATATTTAATGTTTTTATTATTGTTGTTCTTTCAATTTTTGAATTATCTTCTTCAAAGGGAAATACTGCCCAAAGTTAATGATGGTAAAAATAAGGAAAGCAATTTTCACACTTAATACATAATCCAGTTCTGCCAGGGGTCATTGTGTGTGTGGGAAGAAGGAAGGGACGTTCAAAGTGTATTTTTTAATAAGTTATTGAAGGAAAGAGAAAAACATAATCACATTTTCAGTGATAGTGAACAAAAGTTCTATTATTTTCTAAGCTTAAAAATTACCCTGCTAATAAAGAAATCTCAAAATTCCATTTTCTCCAAAGAAAATTCTAGTGGTTTGATATACAAATTTATTCAGTTACATGTGAAACAAAATGCATGTGAGAATTTCTATTAGATCTAAGTTGAAAATGAGAAGATGGGGTTGCAATGCATAAAGTACTTGAATACGGTGTCAAATCTGGCCTCAGACACATTCCCTCTGTAAGCCCCGGCAAGTCACTTAAGCGATTTCCTTATCAATAAGAAACTGATTTATATTATAGGTAAGTTACATTACACTGTAAACTTAATTCCATTAAATTGGTCCCATCACAGAAACTGAGAAGACTAATTGGAAAAAATTATTTTATTAGGGCAGGCATTAACTATCTTTATGAATAGCTTGTAGTATGGGATGTTTTTCAGATGGTTCTTAATTATTTACATTTTTTTATAACTTCATTTTATAACATAATCAATAATGGTATTACAATTTATAAATAATATTATTTCCTTTTTTGAGATTTAAGTTTTACTTTCAAAGGTCTTATAAATGAAGATCTATTTAAAGTACTTTGGAAACAATTCTAATTCAATTAAAACAATTTTTTAATTATTATAAATTCAGGTAATTTTTTTCTCCATTATTAATATGATACATGTGAGAAAAGAAGGCATCATTTAGAAAGAAAATTAATGAAGTGTCGAACAGATCCATTGCTATCTTTATAATATTAATAGAAAACAGAGAAGAATCTCAAATTGTAGAGTGAACTTCTTGTGGTGAAGTTTTGGGGAGGTCAAGAGAAAAGAATTATAAAGAAATAGGCAGACCTGAAAGATTCTGACATGTAATATTGGGAGACATAATCACATCTGTGAAATCATGATATCAAGAATCCACTGGAGGGGGTGGAACCATGATGGCAACAGGAGAAGAGTCTCTCTTAGGTGCTCTCAAAAATATTTCAAAACTCACAAAATAATGACTCTAACTAAATTTTCGAGAGACAGAACCCACAGACAGATCCAGTGAGGCAGTTCTCCAGTCCAAGGTAAGCTGGAAAATAGTGGAAAGGCTCCACTCCCCAGGGTTAGAGGGGTAGCCTGCCAGAATGAAAGAACTACAGCCTCCTAGAGGCAGGCCCAGGGCACCTGGGAACCACAGCTCCGGGCAATGGGGGCAGTTTCCTGACCTACACCATGGAGTACACCGGGAAGATCAGCAGGGTGGGGCTCTGCCAGAGCAAGCATGTGAAGGCCAGCAATCAGGGCACTCAGCAAGCAGCCTGGTCACAGCAGCCCAGATCCAGGAACCGGAAGCAGGCAAAGGCAGTAAGCAGGAGCCCCCAGGCAACTAAGCCTTTAATGCTCAGCCTACCAAAGGTAAAGGAGTTGGGAGAGATTTCCAAGGTTTGTCCTCTGTAGATGGAACAGGATTCTGGGGCTCTGACCACATTCAGATCCTGATAAAAGTCTAGGCCTCACATAGAACAGCAGGTTCCCTGCACCCACATAAGCCCCATGACAGAGAGGTGCACTTGTGGTCATTCACAGACCAGTAGGGAAGACAGAACCTCACACACTGAGATCCTTGTGTGTGTGTGTGTGGGGGGGTATCTCAATAATACTCGAAAGCTCAGGAAGCACCCCAAAACCAGGCACAGGCTGGGGAAATGAGTAAACAGAGAAAAAAGAGGAACACCATTGAGAAATACATTGTCTATGATTCCAAGAAGGATCAAAATATTCAGTTTGAAGATGAGGAAGTACAAGCACCTGCATCTGAAGACTGCAAGAAAAACAGAAATTGGGCTCAGGCTATGACAGAGCTCAAAACTATTTTGAAAATCAAGTAAGGGAGATAGAAGAAAAATTGGGAAAAGAAATGAGAGAGATGCAGGAAAAATATGGAAATGAAATCAGCAGCTTAGTCAAGGAGATACAAAAAATGCTGAAGAAAATAACATGTTAAAAAGCAACTTAGGTCAAATGAAATAAAAAGTTCAAAAACTTATTGAGGAGAAGAATGCTTTAAAAAGCAGAATTGGTCAGATGGAAAAAGAGATAAGAAAACTCTCTGAGGAAAATAAATCCTTCAGATCTAGACTAGAAGTAAAGGAAGATGCTGGCTTTATGAGAAGTCAAGACACAATACTAAAAAACCAAAAGAATGAAAAATTAGAAAAAAATGTGAAAGATGTCATTGAAAAAACAATGGACATGGAAAACAGATCCAGAAAAGATAATTCAAAAATTATTGGGATACCTGAAAGACATTATGAGGAAAAGAACATTGACATCATTTTTAAAGAATTCCTACAGGAAAATTACCCAGATATTCTAGAAGTAGAGGGCAAAAAATAGAAAATGAGAGAATCCACCAATCTCCCCTGGAAAGAGATCCAAAAAACACAATCCCCGAGTAATAGTATGGTCAAGTTCAAGAACTCCCAAGTAAAGAGAAAACATTACAAGCAGACAGAAGGACACAATTCAAATATCATGGAGCTGCAGTCAGGATCACATAGGACTTAGCAGCAGCTACATGAAAAGCTCATGGAGCTGGGAATATAATATTCCAGAAGGCAAAAAGGCTCAGAATACAACCAAGAATCAACTACCCAGTAAAACTGAACATCCTCTTTTCAGGGAAAAAGATCGACTTTCAATGAAACAGGGGAATTTCAAATGTTCCTGTTGAAATCACCAGAGCTGAACAGAAAGTTTGATGTTCAAATTCAGGATTCAGGTGAAGCATAATGAGTGGAAAAGAAGGGTAAAATATGAGGAACTTAATAATGTTGAACTACATGTATTCCTGCATAGAAAATAATACTGATAATACTCATATGAATCTTCTCATTTTATAGAGCAGATAGAAGGAGCTTTTATAGATGCAGCACAGGAGAGACCTGAATTTGAAGATATAATATAGTGTAAAAATGGAGTCAATGGATAAAAGGGAAATGTAATGGCAGTAAGAGAAAGGAGAGGTGGAATAGGCTAGGATATTTCATACAATAAGTGTTTTATTACAATGAGCTATTGCAAACAGCATATATACTGAATGGGGTATAGACATCTAGAGTAACAAGGAGAGAAGGGGGACAGAGTGGGGGATGTGAGTTATAGAGGAGAGGGTGGACCATGGGGGGAGAGTGGTCAGATATAACACATTTTCTTTTTTACTTCTTGCAAGGGACTGGGATTGGATGGTCTGTCTGGGATCATAGGGTGCTGTGTTTGCTGTACTTTAGGGGTCATAGGTGGGTTTGGGGTCTCTTGGCCCTAGGGACAGTGGTTAGTCTGCCTTGCCACTCAGCTACCCTACAGCACATTTAAGACGAGGGACAGAGTGAAAGGAGAGGAAAAAATATATTGTGTGGTAGTGGGAAAGTACGAATTTTGGTAATTGTGATCAGCAATGGCAGCAGTGGAAAAGTACGGATGTAGCTTTTATGATGGACTTATCTTAAAGAAAGTGATCCACCCATGACAGAGCAGGTGGTGTTGGAATACAGACTGAAGCACATTTTATTATTATTATTATTATTATTATTATCATTATTATTATTTTGGATTTTGTAGGGCAAAGGCTTTGGGGTGACTTGCCCAGGGTCACACAGTTGGGTGATTGTTGAGTGTCTGGGACTGGATTTGAGCTTGGATGCTCCCAGTTCCAGGGCCAGTGCTCTTTCCAATGTGTTACCTAGTTGCCCCATCATTCTTTTTCTTTAATTTTAATTTTTTTCTCTTTCCTTTACTTTACTGCTGTTGGGGGTTCTATATTATTGGGGTGGAGGGGGTATTATGTTTACTTTTAAAAAAAGAATATTTTAGTAATGTTTAATAAAATCATTTATACAAAAAATTAATATAATAAAAATTGCTCTAATTCATCAATTATTAGAGCAATGCAAAATAAAGCATCCCTGAGGTACCAACTCACACCTCTCAGACTGGCCAATATGACCAGAAAGGACAATGATCAATGTTGGAAGGGATGTGGGAAATCTGGGACACTAATGCAATGTTGATGGAGCTGTGAACTGATCCAAACTTTCTGGAGAGCAATTTGTAATTACACCCAAAGGGCAACAAAAATGTGCTTATCCTTAGGTTCCAGCAATACAACAACTGTGTCTATACCCTGAAGATATGATGAAAAAAAGGTAAAAACAACAGTTGTACAAAAATATTCACAGCAGCCCTGTTTGGAAATCAAGTGAATGATCATCAACTGGGGAATGGCTTAACACACTTTGGTATATGTATGTCATAGAACACTATTGCTTTTATAGAAACTAGGAGGGATGGAATTTCAGGGAAGCCTGGAAGGATTTGCATGAACTGATGCTGAACAGACCAGAAGAACATTTACAGCAATATGGGAGTGATGATCAACCTTAATGCACTTGCTCATTCCATCAGTGAAGCAATCAGACATCATTTTGAGCTATCTGCAATGCAGAATACCATCTGTATCCAGAGAAAGAATTGCAGAGTTTGAACAAAGACCAAAGACTATTATCTTTAATTTATTCATTTTACTTTTTTTAGTTTTTTTTTTTCTTTTGCAAGGTAATGAATGGGGTTGGGTGGCTTGCCCAAGGCCATACAACTAGGTGATTGTTGGGTTTCTGAGAATGGATTGAACTCGGATGCTCCTGACTCCAGGGCCAGTGCTCTAACCAATGCACCACCTAGCCACCCCTACTACCTTTAATTAAAAAAAAGAAACAAACACATTATCTTATCATGTAATTTTTCTCTCTCTTATACTTTATTTTTCTTTCTTAAGAATAAGATTTCTCTCTCCCACATTCAACTTAGATCAATATATACCATGGGAAAAATGTAAGAACTAGTATATTGCCTTCTGGGGGGGAATGGAGGGAGAGGGAGGAGAGATTGGGGGAAAATTGTAGAATTAAAACTAAATAAATAAATGTAATTTAACAAGAGAGATAAAAATTACAAAAAAAAAAAGAATTCATTTGAGATGAGTAACTTTGAGGTCCCACTATTTAGCCCTTTTCCTGAAAGCTAAGACAATTAATTAGGTATAATATTAATAATAATAATAATAACAATACTGAAGAAGAATGAACAGATGATTGTGATGATGACATTTATATCATATTTTAAGATTTGCAAGATACTTTACAAATATGATATCATTTTATTATCATTACAAACCTGAGGCATAAACATTACTATCATCCTCATTTTAAGATGGGGAAACAATGAAAAGTAGCACGGGACTCAAAGTTCTTCATTTCACAGTAACTAACTAATGTTGTTCCCTCATTCTCAGAGAAGCCCATGGCATCAAGGAGATGATGCCATAACAATCACAGAAATTGGGTTTGAGAGAAGGTGTGCTGTGCTAAGTCACCAGTCTTACTTTCTCCTCCAGAGACATCTCAGTTCAGTGACCAAAAAGGAATTGGGACCACTGGAGATGATCCTAGATATATGAGGCAGGCAGGATAAAGTGACTTGCCCAAGGACACAGCAAGTAATTATCAAGTGTCTGAGGATAGATTTGAGCTCCTGTCCTCCTGATGCCAAGGCCTGAGCTCTATCCACTGTGCCATCTAGCTGTCCCTAGTAACTAACTAGTTACCATCCAGAAACAGTTAAAATAGTTAAAATATAAAATCCAGCAATAAGGATAGTACACAGAATATGATTCAATAAAAAATTATTCTGTGCAAGTAAATTCCTGTCTTATTTCTCAATAATTAGGGCTGAACTATATAATGCTGGAAAATGTTATGAATATAATATTCAGAACAAAAAGGTCAAAGAATATTCACATTTCAAGCAATAATTATTATATTCTACACAACTCAACTGTAACACATTTATTTTATTCAGTTCTGGCAATCATAGCAAATATCTGGTTCTTGTCTTTCATTCATGAAAAGTTTTTTTTTTTTCAGTGATAGCCATCTTTCTTCTATCTAGCTTTCAGGATTAGGGGAGACTTAAACAACTATGGTAGCATCTCAGAGCATCATATATCAGGAATATTTAACCTTCATTCTGGTAAAAACCATTGGATATTTTTTCAGCATAATACTTTTAAACGAATAAAACAAAATAAATACCTAACCTATGTTACTATCCTTTATTACAGATTGTTTTAGCTTAATCATGGCAAGAATTTTCTAGCCTACATTTTCCATAAAAAATCTAAAGCTCTGCAGATAAGTTGCTTTCTATAAAGGTGACATAACAAAGTGTAAAGTGTGGAAATTATATCCCTTAAATTGCTCCATGCCTGCTCGGGGCCCTATCCCGAGCCTTCGCCTGGATACATACCTTTCCCGGTCTTCGCACGTCATGGACCCGTCGGTCTTCAGACGCACAGACCCTCCTTTGGGGAAGGAGGGCAATAACTGGACAGAACACCCGGTTGAAGTCTAACAAGCAGGTCTTTATTGCTTACATAGCAGGGAATAAAGCTCTCCTCTTCCCCAGTCCCCTCCCTTATCTAGCCTTCTGTTCCTCCCCCGAGCTCCTCCCCTGTTCCTCCCTCATGGGCGGAGCCACTCCTGTTATTACTGGGGCGTTCCCAGCACCCATGTGGGCGGGTTCACACCCCCAGGCGTCTCCTAACCCATAGGTGGCCAAGGTCCAGAGCTGGGTCCAGAGCACATGCCCTTCCAAAAACCTGTCCCTCTGTTTTAGTAGATGATGTCATTATCCCAAAGAGGTTCAGAATAGTCTTTGTTTTCCCTCCTCATTCCACTATCCTATCAGATAGCATTGTCTAGAGGCTAACTCAGCATTTTTTTGGCATACTTTCCTTTCTTGCCATTTCATTAACAAACATTTAATTTCAGATCCTCTTTTCTTCTTTTTCCTTAGCTAGTTTAAATTTCCTATTTTTCTATAGTATTTCTATTTAAATCTATTCCCTTTCAAAAACTTTCACATCACTAATCAAGTATTCTTACTAATATTTTTCCGGCTCATTTTACTCCACTTGCACAAAACCCTTCATCGATTCCACATTGACTAACAAATGAAGTAAAATTGAAATTAAATATATGACCTTGGTAATCAAAATTAACTACAATGCAACTTTATAATCTGCATTTTGACATCCTTTTCCAATTGCAATGCCTTTACTCCCAATATTTTTTCATGCCTAGAATGAATTCTGTCTATACCTGTTGAAATATTTCTTTTTCTTCCAGGCACAGTTCAATTGTCATCTTCTCTTCATTTCTTAAAATGTTTCCCTCTTTAGACTTTTCCTAGCATTTTGCCATGGATTGTTCTTTTACAAAAATCACATTCTCACTTGTATCATAGTTGTTGAGAAAATTCTACATGCTTTACTCTCTGTCCTCCAATTTAATTGCAAGTTTCTTTTATTTGTAAGTTTTGTGACATAGTTATATTTACATCTCTTAAATCTAGTAGAGAGACTTGTAAATAGTGAGAATTGCATAATAAATTTTTAATTGAATTGAACAGCAGGATATGATCATTTATGAAGTGAATCTAAATATATAAATGATAGACTCAGTGAAAGAATAAAATTTGAAATTCTGGAGGGTATTTTTAACCAATTGATTGTTTAATTGTGAGAAATGGATTTAACTTCTTTGGACATCTGTTTCATCATCCCAGAATTCAATGAAAAATAACAGTTAAGGAATGGCTAGGTGGCACAGTGGATAGGACACAGGCCCTGGAATCAGGAGTACCTGAGTTCGAATCCGGCATCAGACACTTGATAATTACCTAGCTATGTGGCCTTGGGCAAGCCATTTAACCCCATTGCCTTGTAAAAACTAAAGAAAAAAGCATAAAAAATAACAGTTAAGAACTTAATAATATAAAACATTGTGATAGAGACTGAGAATGCAAAGACAAAATGAAAAATAATTCCATGGAAAAAAAGAGGTTTTATTTTCCTTGATATAGTTGGAGAGGATATATGTATGTGCATGCATGTATGTTTGTATATATGGAGTTATGTGTGTCTATATGTGTATATTAATATACATATATACATTCTGAGAGATAGAAGCAAAATATATTTCAGGATCAAAAGAGGCAATATTTATATTTGCCCAGTGCCTACTACTCAATAAGGATATATTAAGTGCTTGTTTACTTGTTCAACACAGGATCATTGGGAAAGGGTCTTTTGGAAAAAAAATCTAAAAAGGTACTAGATTTGAAATTCTTAAATACCAGGC
The DNA here is from genome assembly GCF_037893015.1 of Macrotis lagotis. Taxonomy (NCBI): domain Eukaryota; kingdom Metazoa; phylum Chordata; class Mammalia; order Peramelemorphia; family Peramelidae; genus Macrotis; species Macrotis lagotis. The sequence goes on along the minus strand of NC_133659.1, from coordinate 142,874,490 downwards.
AGACAATTTCCCATTTTATCCAGGATGAAATAAGGAGGGGTCAACTAGATGATGTAATGGATAGAATATGAACCCTGGATTAAGGAGAACCTGAGTTCAAATCGGACCCCAGGTACATAATAATTACCTCGGGCAAGTCACTTAATCCCACTGCCTTGCAAAAACCAATATATATATATATATATATATATATATATATATATATATATATATATATATATATATATATAAGATGAAATAGGGAGTAAGATGAACAGGTCACTAAGAGTCAGTTTCAAACCTTGGGAAACTTAACCTGGTCATTGTGTATGATCAAGTCCATAGGACAGAGACTTGAGACAGGCCTACTTTTTAGGAATTTATTATAATAGTTCAGATAAGAAGTAATTAGTGCCTGAACTGGAGTAATGGAAATATTTTAGGAAAGAAGGTAAATATGAGAAATAATATGAAATCAGAAACACAAAGATAGACAAGTGATTGGATATGAAGGGGTGAACCATAGCACAAAGCTGAGGATAGTACATGACATTTGTATAACATTTGCAATAGTCTTAGAGCATTTTATATGCATTATCTCATTTGAATCTAAAACCAACTCTGATATAGGGACTATAAATATAATTAGTCATAGTTTAAAAAAGAAAAACTTGAGACTCAGGAAGGATAAATATGTTACCTATGGTCACACAAAATTTAGCAACTGATATAGGCAATCTTTGAATCTAGAATTCATAATTTTAAGCCTATTAACTTTTCTACTACTCAAAGAAGCAAATAGGGTTTAAAAAGGGATATCTAAAGGGCTACTAAGATGGAATGAATTTGTAAGATGTGCAAATTAAGGATAATATAAAGAGGTGAGGATGTTTGAGGTAAAATCAAGATGAATGTTTAAACAATCAAATATGCAACCCAGAGGTTGTATAGAGGATAAAGGCAAGGAGCTAGAAACCAAATTCCTGGAGAAATGAAGTAGATTAGTAGATCAGATAGACAATGATCTGTACTAAATGAATCTAAAGGGAGAGAATTTATTGAGTAATTACCAAAAAGGGAGTCTTTGAAAGTAGCAAAAAATATGGAGAGAGAAACAATTTATCTGACCAGAGAGTTAGAGAATTCTAAAAAAAAAAAAGGAAGACATATATGTTAAATAAAAATAGAGAAAGTGTGAAAAGAGAAGATCCAAGGTTCTTTTACTGATAGAGCAAAGGTTCCAGAAGGCACACTGAACAAGATATTAGAAAAGACAATGGACAGGGAAGGACAAATTTAGAAATAGAAGGGAGAGAGGTAAATGGACAGAAATAATAGGGAAACAGTTTTCCTAAAATATTTGGGAAATCTGAATCATTAGAACTGAAGGAACAGAATATGTAATTTTTTTTAAACTCAAGGAATGGTGAATTATTGAGGTTTATTATTATTATTGAGGTTTCACTGTTTCATATTCTGTGGTGACAGCAGGTAGAGCTGGTAAATAAATAAATGGGATATACATACATATATATATATATGTATACATATATATATATATATATATATATATATATATATATATATATATATATGAAGAAGAATTGGGGCCATCAGGTCTAGGGCACTAAATTCTTTAAGTACAGGTCACCAGAAGTCAAATTGAAATTTTGATATTACATCTGTAGCTTAATCTAAATTAACAAGAGAATGTCCTATCCTGAAGATATGCTACACATATAGCATGACCTGATAGTTATATTGGACATATGTTCGAATCCTTGGCCAATGTATCACTAGGGATGATAAAAAAGGAAGAGACTATATAATTTTTAAGATGTCTTTCACCTCCAAAATCTTGATAATATACAAAAATCTCTTTATATCCATATATAGTATCCCCTCAAAGGCTAATTCCCCACACCCACTTAAATTAATGGGCCAGGTCCTCAGAAGTTGGTCAACTGCTTCACAGTACAAAGCTCTAGGCCTAGCATTTCTATTGCTGTCTTTAATGAGTCCCCATTGGTATTTTTCTTAATGATCATCAAGTCAACCAGACTTCAATTAATTTTTCAGTAAGGATGTTTACAGAGGTGATTCAGTAAGAATAGATAGCATTAAACATTTTATTGTTAGACTGATTCAACTGCTGGAATTCTCACATTGTTTCAAGGCCCCAGAGGTAGGGTCATCTTGTAGACAATAACATCATTTTCTTAAAGATATAAAGAGATTCATAACTCATATATAATCATTGAACATGATGTTCAAATTCAAAATTTATGATGACCTCATATTAATTCCATAAAATTAATTGAGGTGTGGGCATGAAGTGCATCCCTTACACATAACCAAATTAATACAAAAAAGAAAATGATTAAAGATCTAACTCTGCCCTCTGTGACTTAATACCAACATATAGATACCATATGGAACTGTAAAAATAATTCTGTATAGGAAGTCAAATGGCCTAGAGTTACCTTCTAAATATTTGTTTCTTTATGTCCAACTGATAATATTTTATCATTTGCCTGAATTCATAGCACTTTGATTTTAAATTTCTTATGCACATTATTCCAGTCTTTAGTGGTACCTCCTATTCTTCTTATACTAAAACTTCCCAGGAATCAGAAAATAAATCTACTTTATTTCTGTGCTAGTCTTAAAGCCTGACGCTATGTAATACACATAGTAATTGCTTTGTAAATAAGTACCGAATAACTTCCAAATGTTAGTTCTTCCCTTTATGAATTGGAAACATTGTTACTTGACCCTCATAGTTTATAGCTTTTTTGTGACAGTTAAAAAAATACTCTGTGCTAACATTCACTGAAAAGTATGAAATCCTATATAATAGTAGTGATTATTACAGTTAATCAAATAAATCTCTAAGTTGAACTCTAGCAAAACTGACTGGCATAAAATTTTATGACGTGAGACAACACGGAAAATCATTGTACTTTTCTAGTCATGAAGAGGTTGAACATCAAGAACCTTGAAAAAAATTTATCCACCAAAGCAGTTCAACTATTTCTTTTTTATTTTTTTCAGGAAATAATGCTTACTCATTTTTCCAACTGCATGAAACAATTTTCACCAATCATTTTTTGTGATATTTTGGGTTTTATGTTTTCTTCCTCTATCCTTTTCCTCCCCATCCCCTATGGAAAAGCAATATCATATAAGATAGACATGTGTATCCTTACTAACAATAAATACATATTAATCATAATGGTTTTATATCATTTATTTTTAATTGATCTTTTATTTTTGAAATACACGTTATGAAAGTTTTTTTTAAAATTCATACATATATTTAGGTATATTTTTAAAGTAACAAAATTTCCTTCTACCCTTCCTTCCCACACACCTCTCCTCAGTGGGGTGAACATTCAGGCTAATATTATACTTAAACATGTTAATTATTTTTACAAATTAGCCATTTTGATATGAGGAAATAGGATTAAGAGAAAGAAATATAGAAGATATTTTTTGTGTTACTTTTGGCAAGGCAATGGGTTTAAGTGGCTTGCCCAAGACCACACAGCTAGGTAATTATTAAATATCTGACACTGGATTTGAACTTAGGTACTCCTGACTCCAGGGCCAGTGCTCTAGCCATTGTGCCACCTAGCTGCCCCAGAAAATATATATTAAAAAAAGTGATTGTAATATTCCTCACATTATGAAGTATTTTTTTAAAAAAATTATTATGTTTTATTTTGTTTTTTTTTTCCTTCTGGATAGGAATAGCATTGTCCATAGCCAGTCTAATAGGGTTGTTCTACCTTTCTGAACTGCTAAGAGCAGCTACATCCATGAAGCTTGTTCATCTCACATTGTTGTTAATGTGTACATTAATGTGTACATTGCTCTCTTGTTCATTTGCTCAGCATCTAATCCTGCAATTCCTTCCATGCTCCTTTAGAGTCCACCCATTTATGGTTTCTTATAGAATAGCAATATTCCACAATATTCATACTTAATCACTTGTTTAACCATTCCCCAATTGATAGGCATCCCCCTAATTTTCAATTTGTTGCCACTACAAAAAGAGCTGCTTTGAATATTTCAGAACATAAGGGACTTTTTCCCATTTTTTATGATTTCTCTTGGGAATAGACCTAGAATTGGAATTGCTGGGTCAAAGGATAGGAACGCTTTTATAGCTTTGGGGACATAACTCCATATTTCTCTTCAAAAGGGTTGGATCACTTCACAGCTCCACCAACAATGCATCAATGTCCCAATCCTCCATAAACTTGCTAACATTGAACATTTTCCCTTTTTATCTCATCTTGGCCAAACTAATAGGTGTGAAGTGATACCTCATTGTATTTTTAATTTTCATTTCTCTAATTAATAGTGATTTGAAGCATTTTTTCATATGATTAAATATAGCTTTAATTTCTTTATTGGAAACTGTCTATTCATATCCTTTGACCATTTATCAATTGGGGAGTGACTTGTAATCTTATAAATTTGATGCAGTTCTCTATATATTTTAGATATAAGACCTTTATCAGAACTTCCATTTGTAAAGATTGTTTCTTAGCTTTCTGCTTTCCTTCTAATTCTGGCATCATTGATTTCTATTAGTGCAAAAACTTCTAAATTTAATAGTGTCAAAATAACTAATTTTGTATTTAATAATGTACTCAATTTCTCGTTTGGTCATAAATTTGTACCCTGTCCATAGATCAGATAAATAGAATATTTCTTTTTTTAATGTTTATTTATTCTCTATTTGTACAAATTTTTTTATAAATTAATAAAATATTCTTGCTAAAGAGTAAACAGAGTACCTCCTCCCCCCAACAAAATATAGACTTGCTTAAGTGATAAAGTAAAGGGAGGAGAAAAAAATTAAAATAAAAAAATAATAGTAATAATTGTAGGTGTGTCCAGGTGGAGCAATGGATTGAGCCCCAGGCCTGGAGCCAGGAGTACCCAAGCCTATATCCGGCCCCATACACGCAACAATTACCCAGCCGTGTGTCATGCAAGCCACCCCAAGCCCAATGCCCTTCACAAAAAAAAAACAAAAGGAAAAAAAAAGACCCCCCAAAAATAAAATTGTAATAATAGTAGTGGTGGCTGGGTAGTGGACAGAGCATTGGCCCTTGAGCCAGGAGCACCCGAGTCCAATTCTGGCCTCAGACAGCCACAGATGACCCTGCTATGTAACTCTAGGCAGGCCACCCAGACCCATTTGCCCCACATCCCCCACCAAATAATAATAATAATAATAAATGTGTTTCAGTCTTTGTTGCAACACCAACAACTCTATCCCGGGTGGATCACATTCTTTATGGTAAATCCACAGCAAAATTTGCTTCCATATTTTTCCACCATTGCCATTGCTGATCTCAACTCCCTCCTTTCATATTTCTTCACTACCATGTACTATATTTTATCTCTCCTTTCACTCTGACTCTGCTGTAGGGTAGCTGAATGATTCAGCAGACAGATCCCTGGTCCTGGGGCCAAGAGACCGCAAGCCACACTACCACCCCTTAGGCCCAGCATCCACCTGGCCCTATGGATCAGGACAGGCCATCCAATCCCAGACAATTGCTAGAAGTAAAAAGGAAAATGTATTATATCTGACCACTCTCCTCCCTTGGTCCATCCTCTCCTCCATCACTCACATCCCCGCTTCCACCTGTCCCCCCTCCTTCTGACTCCAGATGTCTATACCCCATTGAGTATATATGCTGTTTCCTCTCCTAGCCACCTCTGATGAGAGTGAAGATTCCCTCATTCCCTCTTGCCGCCCCTTCCATATAATTGCAATAGCTCATTGTAATAAAGAAAAAACTTATTATATGAGATAACTTGGCCTATTCCCCCTCTCTTTTTTCTTTCTCCCATCACCTTTCCCTTTTTCTATTGACTCCATGTTTACACCATATTTTATCTTCAAAATCAGCTTTCTTCTGTGCTCAACTATAAAAGCTCCCTCTACCTGCTCTATTAACTGAGAAGGTTCATATGACTATTATCAGTGTCATTTTTCTATGCAGGAATACATGCAGCTCATCATCATTAAGTCCCTCATATTTTCTCCCTTTCCTCCGATCTCCATGCTTCACCTGAGTCCTGTATCTGAAGATCAAACCTTCTGTTCAGCTCTGGCCATTCCAAAAGGAACACTTGAAATTCCCCTGGTTCATTGAAAGTTCATGTTTTTCCCTGGAAGAGGACATTCAGCCTTGCTGGGTAGTTGATTCTTGGCTACATTCTAAGCTCTTTTGCCTTCCAGTATATTATATTCCAAGCCCTATGAGCTTACAGTGTAGTTGCTGCTAACTCCTATGTGATCCTGACTGCAGCTCCATGATATTTGAACTGTGTCTTTCTGGCTGCTTGTAATATTTTCTCTTTGACTTGGAAGTTCTGGAACTTGGCTAAAATATTCCTAGGTGTTGGTCTTTTGGGATCTCTTTTTTGGGGAGATTGGTGGATTCTCTGCATTTCTATTTTGCCCTCTGCTTCTAGAATATCAGGGCAATTTTCCTGTAGTAATTCTTTGAAAATGATGTCAAGGCTCTTTTCCTGATCATGACTTCAGGTATTCCAATAATTTTTAAATTATCTTTCCTAAGTCTGTTTTACATATCAGTTGTTTTTTTCAATGAGATGTTTCACATTTTCTTCTAATTTTTCATTTTTTTTTTTTGGTTTTGAAGTAATGAATCCTGGTTTCTCATAAATTCATCAATCTCCCTGAGTTCCATTATTTGTCTGAAGGATTTGTTCTCCTCAGAGAGTTTTCTTACCTCTTTTTCCATCTGGCCAATTTTGCTTTTTAAAGCATTCTTCTCCTCAATAACTTTTAGAAGTGTTTTATCCATTTAACCTAAGCTGGTTTTTTAGCATGCTATTTTCTTCAGCATTTTTTGGGATTTCCTTGACTAGGATGCTGACTTCATTTTCATGTTTTTCCTGCATCTCTCTCCTTTCTTTTCCCAGTTTTTCCTTCCCACTCCCTCATTTGATTTTCAAAGTCTTTTTTGAGCTCTGTCATAGCCTGAGCCCAATTTCTGTTTTTCTTGGAGTCTTTAGATGCAGGAGCTTGTGCTTCCTCATCTTTAGACTGAGTATTTTGATCCTTCTTGGGCTCATTTGCAAAATATTTCTCAATGGTCTTCCTCTTGTTTCTCTGCTTGCTCATTTTCCCAGACTGAGCCTGGTTTTGGGGTGCTTCCTGAGTTTTTGGGATACTCCCACAATGGTCTCAGTGTGTGAGGCTCTGTCTTCCCTCCTGATCTGTTAATGACTATGTGCGCCACCCTCTGCCATGGTGCTGAGGTGGGGGGGGGGGTCTGCTGTTCTATGGGGGGGGCCTAGACTGCAATCAGGATTTGAATGTGGTCAGAACCCCAGAGTCCTTTTCCAGGGACAGAGGACAGAGCTCTGCAGTCTCTCTCTCTTCACTCCCCTCCCTAGGTTCAATGGGCTCATGCCCTGGGGGCTCCTGCTTACAGGCTCTGCCTGCTTCTGTTTCCTGGAACATTGCTGCAGAGACCAAGCTGCTTTTTGTGTGCTCTGAGAGCTGGGTTTCACATGCTCTCTCTGGCAGATGTTCCCCGTTGTTCCCGCACTTTGTGCCTAGTGCTCCCCGTGGTGTAGGTCAGGAGAATCCCCCGCTGCTGTGAGCCGTGGCTCCCAGCATCCTGGGGCTGCCTTCCGGAGGCTGAAATTCTTTCTCTCTGGTGGGCCACCCCTCTGGTGGCCACCCCTCCAACCCCAGGGAGCAGAGCCTTTCTGATCTTTTCCAGGTTACCTTGAGTAGGAGAACTGCCTCACTGTTTCCCTTTGTGGGTTCTGTCTCTTGAAAGTTTATTTAGAGTCCTTAGCTAATAAGTTAAATGAGAAAGCTTCTAAGAACAGTTGCTCTCTTGGTCGTCATGTTGCCATCTTGCCTCCAATATTTCTTGATCTATTAATTTATCTATGTGTTGACCTTTATGCCTAAGTTCTGTACCCATTTTGACCTTATTTTGTTATAGGGTTTGAGATGAGGGTCTATGGCTAGATTTTCCCATACTATTATCCAGTTTTCCCAACGGTTTTTATCAAATACAGGGTTCTTATCTCAGAAGCTAATGTTTTGGGGTTTGGCAAACATAGATTACTGTAATCATTGACTACTGTTTCTTTTGAACCTATTCTATTCCACTGATAAATTATTCTATTCCTATACCAGCACCAAGCACTTTTGATGACTACAACTTTGAAGTTTTAGATTTGATAAATCTAGGCCATCTTCCTTTTCATTTTTTCATTAGTTTCTTTGCTATTTTTGACCTTTTGTTGATTCAAATGAATTTTGTACTATTTTTTCAAACCCAGGAAAATAAATGTTTGGCATTTTGGTATGCCACAGAATAAGTAATTTAACTTAGGTAGAATTGTCATTTTTATTATACTACCTTGACTGAACCATGAGTAATTGATATTTTTTCATTTATATGAATGTGGTCTCCTAATTCGGACCTCGAGGATCGATGAAAACTGGGATTTCCCGACCTGATATCTTGAGAGTTGGTGCTCCCCGAATTGCTGATGTTTTCTTTATCTTTCTCTTCTATTTTGATTATATTATTAATAATCCTTTGTCATTTATGTATTATCTACTGTATTGGATGCTACTGTAAGCAATCTATTCCTTGTATTGCATAATTAACTTTCATTTTTAACTGAGTGAGAGCGTCATTTGCAAGAAATAGTCCAAACCTCATTAAAATCACAAAACAGTAAAGTTATACAATTTTCCAATTTGTTCTTGATTTATCTTTCCATGACTCTTTCTTACATGTAATTTTTATTACATCATTTTCTGAGAAGTGTGTATTTATTATTTTTTTCCTTTCTGCATTTGATTATATAGTTTGTATTCCCTAGTGCATGGTCAATTTTGATATAGGTGCATTGTACTGCTGAGAAAAAGGTATATTCTTTCTATCACCATTAAGATTGATAGAGGTCTATCATGTCTAAATTTTCTAAGATTTCATTCTTCTTAACTTCCTTCTTGCTTACTTTGTGGTTACATTTATCTAGTTCTGAGAGAGGGAAATTGAGGTCTCCCATTATTAAAGTTTTGCTATTTGTCTCCTTGTAATTCATTTAGCTTTTCCTCTAGGAATTTCAATGCTATACCACCAGGTGCCTACACATTTAGTAATGATATAGCTTCATTGATAGATTTACCTAAAAGGGTGAAGTTTGAAATTGCTCTCTAGAATAGTTGGATCAGTTCACAACTCCTCCAGAAATGCAATAGTGTCCAAATTTTCCCACATTCCTTCTTGGCCAATATGATCTATATGAGATAATACCTCAGAATTAGTTTAATTTACAATTCTCTAATCAATAATTATTAGCAACATTTTTCATATAAAGATAAAGCAAAAAAAGCTTAAATTTATTCTTCAGAAACATAGTTTTTTTCATATCCTTTCACTATTTATCAGTTGGGAAATGACTTGTATTCTTTTAAATTTATTTATATTTTAGAAATGAATCCTTTGACAGAAACACCAGTTGATCAAACTGTTTCCCAATTTACTGCCTGCCTTTTTATCTTATATTTTATTTATGTATTGGTTTTATCTGTGGAAAACCTTTTCAATTTAATGTAATCAAAATTGTTTTATAATTTATAAAGCATTTTATAATGCTCTCTGTCTTTTCTTTGGTCATAAACTTCTCCCCTTTCCATCAGTCTGGCAGTAAACTATCTCTTGTTTTCCCAATAGTTTTATGGTATCACCTTTTATGTTTAAATCCTGTACCCATTTCAACCTTATCGTGGGATAGGTCTATGCCTATTATATTTTCCAGTTTTCCCAGCAACTTTTTATCAAAAAATCAACTCTTTGAGTTCTCTTTGAGTGAACTCTTTGGGTGGAATCTTTGGGTTTATCAAACAGCAGATTACTATGGTTATTTACTACTGTTTCTTTTGCATCTTATCTATTTCAGTGATCCTCCAATCTATTTCTTAGCCAGTACCAAACAGTTTTAATGACTGATGCTTTATAATTTTAGATATGGCTAAGCTACCTTCCTTTGCATTTTTAATTATTCCCTTGATATTCTTGACCTTTTGTTCTTCCATATACAATTACTTACTATTTTTTTTTCCTGACTCACTAAAGCAATTTTTTGTAAGTTTTATTGTTATGGCACTGGATAAGCAATTTAATTAAGATAGAATTGCCATTTTTATTTTATTAGCTTTTCCTACTCATGAGCAATTGACATTTGACCAGTTATTTAGATCGAATTTTATTTTTGTGATGTATTTTACTTTTGGTTTAATAAACTTTCTAAGTGTGACTTGACAGGTAGAGTCCAAAGTATTTTTATGCTGTCTAAAGTTACTTTAATTAGGCTTTTTCTTCCTATGTCTTGCACTATATCTTGCTAGTAATATATGCGTGTGTGTGTGTGTATGTATGTATGTATGTATGTATAAATGCTAATGATATACAACTTTGCTAACGTTGGTAATTATTTCAAATTGTTTTTTTCAGATGATTTTCCTCTTTTTTTCTTTTCTTTTTTTTAATTTTTGCAAGGCAATGGGGGTTAAGTGGCTTGCCCAAGACCACACAGCTAGGGAATTATTAAGTGGCTGAAGCCAGATTTGAACTCAGGCACTCCTGACTCCAGGGCCGGTGCTCTATCCACTGCACCACCTAACTGCCCCCCCCTTTTGTTATTGATGTGAGAGAGAAAGTGTGGTAAGTGATTTGCCCAAGGTCACACTGCTGGTAAGTATGAAGTGTTAGAGACCAAATTTGTACTCAGACTGTCCTGTCTCCAGGGCTGGTACTCTATCCATTGAGTCAACCAGCTTTCCTTAGATGACCAAATCATCTACAAAATCTTCTTCATTGTCAATTCTAATTCCTTCAATTTCATTTTCTTTCTTATTGCTGACACTAACATTTCTAATGAAATATTGAATAACAGTGGTGATAAAGCATCCTTGTTTCTACCCTGCTCTTATTGATAATGATTCTAGCTTATCCCCATTACATTTAAAGCTTGTTTGTGAATTTAGGTAGGTGCTGCATGTTGAATCCTATTATCTCTAGTGTTTTTAATAGAAAGAGGTGCTTTTTTGCCTAAAAAAAAAATAATCTATTGAAATTATATGATTTCTGTTAGGTTATGTCAATTATACTAAGAGTTTTTCTAATATTGAATCAACTCTGCATTCCCAAGTATAAATCTTTTAATTAATTAATCAATTTCTTCTTATTATTTTAAACAATCATACATATCTATAGAATTCAAAGATGAAATATTTTGGTCCATGCACATTTTTGGACACAGGCATTGTGACAAATAATGGAGATGAGATTAGTCCATACTTTTTTTTCTTTTAGTGTCTTTATCTATTTATTCTTATTTTTGTACAAATGATGCTTTTATACATTACTAAAATATTATTGTTTGAGAGTAAACATAATACCCTTTCACCCCCCCAAAATAGACCTGCATGAGCAATAAAGTAAAGAGAAAAAAATTAAAAATTAAAATTAAAAATAATGGTGATAATAATCATGATGATGATGATGATAGACAATGTGCATCAGTCTGTGTTCCAATACCTCCAGCTCTGTCACGTGCATATCACATTCTTTATGCTAAGTCCATCACTAAAACTACTCCAAAATTTTTCCACTGTTGCCATTGCTGATTGCAACTCCCTACATTTTGTACTTTCCCACAACTATACACTATATTTTCTTTCTACTTTTACTGTGTCCCTCTTCTTAAATGTACTGTAGGGCAGCCAAGTGGCACAGCAGACAGATCCTCAGCCCTGGGGCCAAGAGGCCCTGAGACCACATACCACCCCTTAAGCCCAGCATCCACCCAGTCTTATGGTCCCAGAAAGGCCATCCAATCCCAGCCCCTTGCAAGAAGTAACAAAAGAAAATGTGTTATATCTGACCACTCTCCCCCATAGTCTGCCCTCTCCTCTATCACTCACATCCCCCAACTTACCCCATCCCCCTTCTCTCCTTCTTACTCTAGATGTCTACACCCCATTGAGTATATATGCTGTTTCCGCTCCTACTCACCTCTGATGAGAGAGGTTTCCCCATTCCCCCTTTCCTACCTCCCTTCTATATCATTGCAATAGCTTATTGTAATAAAAAAAACTTATTATATGAAATATTCTAGCCTATTCCACCTCTCCTTTCTCTTACTCCCATTACATTTCCCTTTTATGCATTGACTCCATTTTTACACTATATTAAATCTTCAAATTCAGCTCTCTCCTGTGCTTCATCTATAAAAGCTCCTTCTACCTGCTCCAGTAAATGAGAAGGTCCATATGAGCATTATCAGTATCATTTCCTATGCAGGAATACATGTAGTTCATCATCATTAATTCCCTCATATTTTAGCCTTCTCCTCCACTCTCTATACTTCACCTAAGTCCTGTATTTGAACATCAAACTTTATTTTCAGCTCTCAACACTTTAATGGTCACATTTGAAATTCCCCTAGTTCATTGGAAATACATCTTTTTTCCCTGGAAGAAGATCTTCAGTTTTGCTGGGTAGTTGATTTGCAGTTGTACTCCAAGCTTTTTTGCTTTCTTGAATATTATATTCTAAGCCCTATGAGCCCTTAATATAGTTGCTGCTAAATCTTGTGTTATCCTGACTGCAGCTCCATGACATCTGAATTGTGTCCTTCTGGCTGCTTGTAATATTTTCCCTTTGACTTGTGAGTTCTGGAACTTGACTATACTATTCCTAGGGGATTGTGTTTTTTGGATCTCTTTCTCAGGGACATTGGTGGATTCTCTCAATTTTTATTTTTCCCTCTGCTTCTAGGATATCTGCAATTTTCCTGTAGGAATTCTTTAAAAAAAGTTGTCAAGGCTCTTTTCCTGATCATGACATTCAGGTATCCCAATAATTCTTAAATTATCTTTCCTGGATCTGTTTTCCATATCAGTTATTTTTTCAATGACATGGTTTACATTTTCTTCTAATTTTTCATTCTTTTTCTTTTGACATTTTGTGTCTTGACTTCTTGTAAAGCCAGCATCTTCCTTTAGTTCCATTCTAGATGTGAAGGATTTATTTTCCTCTGAGAGTTTTCTTATCTCTTTTTTTCCATCTGAGCAATTCTGATTTTTAATGTATTCTTCTCCTCAATAAGTTTTTGAACTGTTTTATCCATTTGAACTATGCTGGTTTTTAACATTATTTTCTTCAGGATATTTTTGGTTCTACTTGACTAAGCTGCTGACTTCTTTTTCATGTTTTTCCTGCATCATTTGTTTTCCCAATTTTTTTTCTATCTCCATCACATGATTTTCAAAACTCTCTTTTGAGCTCTGCCATAGCCTGAGCCCAATATCTGATTTTCTTGGAGTCTTTAGATTCAGTAGCTTGTACTTCCTCATCTTCACATTGAGTATTTTGATCCTTCTTGGGATGATATTCAATGTATTTTTCAATGGTTGTTCCTCTTTTTTCCTTGTTTACTGATTTCACCAGCCTGGTTTTGGGGTGCTTTCTGAGCTTTTGAGTAGTATTGGGACACCCCCTCTCACAAGGATCTCCATGGGTGAAGTTCTGTCTTCACGCCTGGTCTGTGAAGTGCAACCCTTTACCCGGGGCTGAGGTGGGGGGACTGTGAACAGGATGTGAATGGGGTCAGAGCCCCAGAGTCCAATTCCAGGTACAGAGGAAAGACCTCAAAAGTCACTCTCCATTCCCTACCTAGGTTCAGCACTCAAGCCTGGGGGCTCCTGCTTACTGGCTCCACCTATTTCTGTTTCTTGGATCTGGGCTGCTTGCTGAGTGCTATGAGATCTGGGTTTCCTCACTCCGGCAGAGACCCCCCTCACTGATCTTTCAAGTTGTGTCCAGTGCTCCCCAGGGTGTAGGTCAACTAGGTGGCACAGTAATCAGGAGTACCTGAGTTCAAATCTGACCTCAGACAAGTAATAATTACCTAGTTGTGTGGCCTTGGGCAAGCCACTTAACCCCATTTGCCTTGCAAAAACCTAAGAAAAAAAGAAAATAAAAGAGGAACTGGTATGTTTTCTCTTTATGATCAGTGTCTTGGATGAAATTATTATATATTTATTTATTGACATACAGTTGTGCAAAATAATTGTGAATTGCTACTTTAATTTCTTCCTCATTGGTGGTGACTTCACTTCTTTCATTTCTGATATAGTTATTTATTTTTCTCTCTTTTTAAAATCAAATATATAAAAAGATTATCCATTTATTTCTATGATTTGTTGTTTGATCCACTCATTGTTTAATACTAAGTTATTTAGCTTCCAAAAAAATTGAAGCATATCTTTCCCTTGCCATATATTTCATATTATTTTTTGTTATATGATGATCTGAAAAGAATGCATTCAATATTTCTCTTTCTGCATTTATTTATAATGTTTTTATGAACAAATACATGACCAATATTTGTTAAGGTGTCAAGACCACACAAAAAATGTTATATTCCTTTCTATACTCATTTAGTTTTCTCAAGAGATCTAACATATCTAACTTTTCTAAAATTCCATTTATCTCTTAATCTTCATTCTAATTTATTTTATGGTAATGTATTTGCTTCTGAGAGCAGAAGGTTGAGGTCCCACACCAGTAAAATTTAGCTATATCTTTCTATCATAATTCATTTAGCTTCTCCTCTATGAAATTTGATGTTATACCACTATATATATATATATATATTATATATATATAATATATATATATATATATATATATATATATATAATGCTTTGTATAGAAATGACTTCATTATCTATGATACTTTTTAGGAAAATGTTGTTTCCTTCCTTATTCCTTTTAATAAGATCTATTTTTGCAATTACTACCCCCAGTTATTTTTTTTTTTTTTGGTTTTTGCTTTAGGTGGAGCATAATATATTCTCCGCTAACCTATTACCTTTATTTTGTATGAATCTCAGTGCTTCAAATGTGTTTTTTTATAAACAGCACATTATCAGATTCTGGTTTTTAATCCTGTTCCATTTTATGGGACAGTCCATCCCATTCACAATCTGACTGCCCTTTTATCAGTCTTTTTCTCTACCTTTTTCTTCCCTCTTTCCCTTTTGCCCTTCTTCCTTCCTTCCCTCCCTTCTATCATTCTCTCCTTCCCTTTCCTCTCCTCCTCCTTATACTTGAAGGGTAAGATAAATTTCTAATGGCAAATGGATTTATGTGTTATTCCTTCTTTCAGTAAAATCCCATGACAGTAAGATTCAAGCATTTCTCACCCTCTCATTTCTTTCCTGCTACTGTAATAGGTCCTTTCCAGGCTCTTAATGTGTTTCAATTTACTCCTTTCTGCCTCCCCCTTCCTCCCATCTCAATATATCCCCCACTTCTTAATATCTTAATTTTTGTAAATTATTCCATCAAAATTAACTTATATCCATATTCTAAGTATACTTCATTGTAACCAATTTAATTGAATTTTGGTCTTTTTCTTTTCCCCTGTTTACTTTTTCATGATTCTCTTGAGTCTCATGTTTGAAAATCAAATTTTCTCTCCAGGGGTGGCTAGGTGGCATCATGGGTAAAGCACCGGCCTTGGAGTCAGGAGTACCTGGGTTCAAATCCGGTCTCAGACACTTAATAATTACCTAGCAGTGTGGCCTTGGGCAAGCCACTTAACCCCATTTGCCTTGCAAAAAAAAAAAAACACAACCTAAAAATTTTTCTCTCCAACTCTGGTCTTTTCATCAGGAAATGTTAAGTCAACAATTTTGTTAAATATCCATCTTTTCCCCTTAAAAGAATATGCTCAATTTTTCTGATTATTTGATTATTGCAATATAAGTTCCCTTGTCCTTCAGAATATCGTATTCAGGCCCTTTGATCTTTAATGTTGATGAAACCAAGTCCTGTGTATTCCTGCTATGACTCCTCGGTGTTTTAATTGCTTTTTTCTGGCTACTTGCAGGATTTTCTCCTTGATCTAAAAATTCTGTATTGTGTTGACATTATTCCTTGGCATTTCCACTTTAGAATCCCTTTCAGAAGGTGATTAGTACATTATTTCTATGAGTATTTTGCCCTCTGGTTCCAGAATGTCAGGACAGTTCTTCACAATTTTCTGAAGAATGCCTTTGATGCTGTCTTTTTGATCATGGCTTTTAAGTAGTCCAATTTTTCTCAAATCCTCTCCTAGATGTATTTTTCAGGTCATTGTTTTACCAATGATGTTTTCTGCATTTTCTTCTATATTTTCATTTTTTATTTTGTTTAACAGATTCTTGGTGTCTTAAGGAATTATCAACTTCTTTAGTCTAATTCTGTTTTTCAAGGGACTATTTTTCTTCTATAAGTTTTTTGCATCTCTTTTTCCATTTGGTCAATTCTATTGTTAAAAAAGAGCTATTTTCTTTTTCAATTTACCTAATTGTATTTTTAAAGGATTGGTTTTCTTCTGTCACCTTTTGTTACAAGATATTAATTTTTTCTTCCATTTCTTTCCACAATTTTGTCCTTTGATTTTTAAACTCCTTTATTAGCTCTTCTAAGAAATCTCCCTGGACTGGAGATCAATTTATATTCTCTGAAATTTCACATGTAACATCCCTTCTGCCATCCTTTTCAGATCTAGTTTTTCATCCATCCTTATCTTCAAGGTAACTTTTAATTGACCCTACATTGCTCTCGTGTTTCTTATTCATTTTGACACTTTTATCTGTTCCACAGTTCTTTTCCTGGAGGAAAGGATTGCTTATAAACCTTCAGTGTTGAGAACACTAGTAGCTTGCTTACTTGCCAGGAGCTGTCAAATGTTAAGAATACCAGATGGTTGCTCAGTGGATCTACCTAAAGAATGCCTGATGTTCTCTCTCTGATCTGCATTGAGCTTGTCAGATACATACTGCCTGAGCAGTTGGGAAAGGTGGGAACACCTGGAGCTGTCTCTGGGATGTCTGCTGGGAACCACAGGGGCTTATCATTCAGATCAAGCTATCCAGACCAACCTCAACCAGCTAAATAGGGATCCTTGGCACCCATGCTGGAGTTTTCCCAGGATTCTGGAGCTGCCCATCACAGCCTGGTAAGCAAGTCTCCATTCCCTTAGTTGAAGTTCCCACATAGTCCGCCCTCTCCATACTGTCAGTATGGTGGCTCTCTGCTTTCTTCCTTAGATACACCCAGGCTCCTCCCATGACAGACCTTGCTGGACAATGTTCTTTTTTGGGTTCTGTAACTCCAAAATCTGTTGAGAGACTTGATTAATGTTGATTCTGAAGGAAAGAGCTTAGCACAATTCCTGGCTTCTTTCTGCCATCTTGACTGGAAGTCTCTTGGTTCAACTATTGATTGGTAGATAATCTAACATTAATTTAAAAGTCATCCTCATAACATTAATTCTTTTCAGACTCAAAAAAGTTCATATCTTTTTCTAATTTCAAAGTCACACTGTGATGATATTAGATTCTTTGGGAATAATAAAACTTCTTTCATGCCATAGGAATACCATTCAGTGCATTAATAAATTCAGAATACTGATTGCATTGCCTACAGCTACCTTCAAATAATGTTCCAATGCATCAGCAAGGATTCTGTAATGGATTAAAAGAGTTGCTCAATCTCTTGAAAAACTTAAAAAGTTGCCAGAAAATAATGTTTCCTGAGGGAAGCAGCATATAATTCTGGCCTCAATTTTTATTGTTAAAATTATCATTGTGGTTCAGTACTTTTCAAGCAGTATCTGACTTCTTGTGGTCCCATTTGTGGGTGTTTTTGGTCAAAGATACTGAAATGGTTTGTATTTCCTTCTCCAACTCATTCTACAGATGAGTCAACTGTGGCAAGCAGGCCTGAGTAACCTGCTCAGGATCACACAGATAGCAAGTTGTCTTGATCATGATCTGAACTCACAAAGATGAGACTTCCTCACTCCAGATCTAGTGTTTTATCCATTGTTCACTTCACTGCCCTTAAAATCACTATAGTTTTACTTAATTCTTTTGAAATTTTAATGATGGAACATTACAGCATCCTGTATAAAGGATAATTTACTCTTCACTAATGACAGCTTATATTGACAATAATGAATGTCAATTATTCAAGTGATAATTTATTTTGATAATGATTGATCACTGAGTTCTTCCTAATTCACATGAACCCTTTAAACAGGGAATATATAAATATTAGGCCCAATGATAATTTCATATGTTAGTACTATTAGAGCATGGATCAGCAAACTCTAACCCTAGGACCAGATCCAACCTAACAGTCACCTGTAATGAGTTACCAAAAATTTTTACATTTCAGTCATGGGCTGTATACAAAAATCATATCATATTTGACCAATATTCTATATAATTTATAACTCAAATTATCAATTCAGAAAATGAAGACCCAAGGATAGATAGAAAAATCCATATAGCTAGAAATATGTGAGATCCTTGGCAGAAGTAGAGGGAAGTTAGGAAGAGAAGTAAGTTGAAGGAAAGGGAGAGGAGGAAGGTTATGAGTTTTGTTTTGGGCCAGTTGAACTTTTAGTAAATCTGTTCATGGGGGTCCAATAGGCACTAGAAATTAATAATTTGAAATAGAAACTAAGTTATTCTCATTGTCTAATTATGGTCATTAATACTAGTTAAATTTTTTCCAAATTCTTACAATTGACATAAATGTTTGACTGGTTCATTTTATGTAAAAGAAAAATATGAGCTAGTTTTCAATTTTTTCATATTTGAAGTTTTTCCTAATCCTTCAATCTCATGATACAAATTATTTATATGCATTAATCCATTTGCTGTATTTCAACACCCTGGTGAATTGTATAAAATCTATTTTCACCTAAGTAATAAAGTAATCAATAATATGCATCATCTGATAATTCTATAATCTATTGGTCATGATTTTCTGAAGCTTCTCTTTTCCAATTAGCCAAACCTCTCTGTCCTTAAGACCTGTTTTGCCCTTTTAGTTAGATATGACTATTCCTACTACCATAGTACTAAGAAAAACTAATACCCCATTCTCATACCAAGCATTTTTCTATAATACACTATAAAGTATGAAAGAACAGAGACTACATTTAGTTACCTGCATGGTCCTAGCAAAATTGTTAGATTAGCAAAGTCTATGTGTCTAAATTTGTTCAAAAATCATTCACAGCTGCAAACATAGCTGGCAAAGAGATGTTCAGATTTCCCACTATCCAAGAGTTGCTCATTGGTGTATGCAGTATACTAACTAATCATGAGTCACTACCTAAGAAGTTATACCTCATTTCACTTGATTTCAAAATTCATCACTGAAGTCTCTCTTCCAATTCAATGTCTATGGTTTAAAAATAAAAATAGAAATGTTTCACTTTTTGACATATTCACCTGAAGTGATAAATCAACTGAGCATCTGCAGGTGCAAAGAAAAATTGTAATATATAATTTGTCATGATGTTAACAGACACTTCCAACAATTAATGGCAACTTGTAAAAAGATCCTGTTTAGATGGATACATGCAGTTTCTTTTCCTAGACCTTTATGATTTCTAATCTGACCTTATGATTCAACTTAAACTGTTGTCTTTAAATTCACCAAGGATCTACTATTGACCTTTTCTCCCACAAATCTACAGTATTTGACAATGTTGACCAACCCCTTCCTCCTTGATATAAAGTTTTCCTTATTGTCATTACAGGGATAGCTTGACTCTTCTTCCATTTATCTAGGCAAACTTCCTCAATCTCCTTCAGTGTATCATTATATCTGATTCCTAATTAGAAGTATATCTCAAGACCTTATACTGAGTTATCATCTCTCCTTTAAATACAGTCAATACCCTACTTTAATATTTTTATCAGCTCTCACTAGTTTACATTTCTACTCTATTATATTCAAATGGCTTGGGATCTATTTAATTAAAGCTATTCTGTCTCATAAGACATAGCTTCACAATAGTAAATTCTATTGCCTATCGAACCACTGTATACAGATTTCCCAAGAGTTCAACTTGTCCAAACCAGAACTCATAATTTCTCCTCTCCTCCCTTTCTTTCAGCTCACTTCTCTTCCTAATTACCCTATACTTCTGTCAAGTATCTCACACATTTCGAGTTAGGTGAGTTTTTTGGTTATCATTGATTCTTCATTTTCCATTGATTCACTGATCTGATAAGTTAACAGTCTTACTTAACACCTTCATCTCATTACCCACACAGTGAGTATCCCTCATTCTGGATTATTGCAATACTCCATACTTGGACTTGTTCCTCTCAATATATACATTCTCCAAACTATCATTTAAAAAGTTGCAAATGCAATAGAGTTCTAAAACTCAAATATGACCATTAGTTCATCATTTAGTATTTTAGGATAACCTTGTTCAAAAACCCAAGATAATCCCTATAACATGTAGGGTAAAATATAAATTCTTCTGTTTTACATTTTATGTCCTTTGAATCTGGCTCCTGATCATCTTTCTGTGTAAAATGTACTCTACATTCAGGCTAAGTCAATCTATTTGCTTTCAACGTATATAACATTTCATTTTCTATGTCTGTAATATGTCCTTCCTACCCAACACTTCTTAGAATATTTATCTTCCAACAATGTTAAATTATAACACTATTTCTTAGATTAGGCTTTTCCTCTCATCTATTAATGCCATTTTACTGATATTATTTTGTATATAATTTGCATTTATTTGTTTGGGTTCACATGAAACTACTTGTAGAGAAAGAATGCTTTATTTTTTCTTTTATATCCCCAATACCTGATATCTAAAATGTTATTAATAAATAATGTCGACTTATGATATAATCCTGAAGACAGCTCAATTATATATGGCAGCATGATGATTAATAATTACTAATTATTGTTTCATGGTAAATATTTCAAATATTATACATTTCAAGAACTTATGCAGACAAAATAGAAAATTTTATCCCATTTAAATTATTATAGTTGCTTCATTTAAAGTATCACAATCAAAATCATAAAATCTTTGAGAGAAAATTGAAAGAATAAATTTAATTTCAAAATGAAAGCCAATGTGTAAAAAATAAAAATAAATGTTTTTCTTCTTCTGTTTGTAATTAAAATATACTTCTCAGAAATAATATATTTAAATTTGTCTAAAATTTCTGCATTTTGCAATTTATATTACTACAAAATTGACAGTCCTAAACTATATTTGAGAACATCACTCACATATTTGATAAGCTATAGTAACTCCTTAATGTACCCATTATTGCATAAATATTTCTCTGTTTGGTATTTGAAGTCCTTTATAATATGAATTCAACCTACTTTGCAGTAGTGCAGCAGTAGAGAAGAGTATTGGACCTGAAGTAAGTAAGAACCAAGTTCAAAAGCTGCTTCAGATATTTATTGTGTGTCACTTAAGAAATCACTTAACCATTGTCTGCCTCAGTTTATTCATCTGTCAGATAAGATCAACACCTCCTTCACAGAGTTGTTGTGAGAATGAATTCAGAATGAACTATGTGAGAATGATTCAGAATTAATTGTAAATCTATTTACAAATATTTATATATGTAAATATTATCTATATAAATGCTAGGTTTTTAATTTTATATTTTATCCTTTCACACACAATATATCAAATCAGGATGTCTTATCTCTGTCCATTTATATAAGCTATTTCTCATTCATGTACTGTACTACTTTTTCATTTTTATCTCCTGAGGCTTTGAGAGTATTTTCTATGTGCAGCTAGGTAACAGTGGATAGAGCACCAGTCTGGAGGACCTGAGTTAAAATCTAGACTCAGATATTTAATAATTACCTAGCTGTAAAATCCTGGGCAAATCACTTAACCCCATTTCCTTAAATAAATAAAAAAAAAGATTTTTTTCTATAAAAGGTCTTTCCAGATCTCAGTTATTAATTAGGTGAAAAATTACATTCCATTTATTTTGTATTGTAAGTGTGAATATATTTATACATCTATATTACAAACATAACTATCAATTAGAACTTAAATAACATATACTAAGAATTTTGTGATGCTATAAGCACATATATTTGTATGTATGTGCACACATAAAATTGAACCATTTTCGTCTTCTATTTACAATTAAAATATTCTTAATAGAAATAATATATTTCAATTTGTCTAGTTTCTGCCCTTTACAATTCACATTACCACCAAATTCACAATCCTAAACTAAGTCTGACAATGTCACTCTCATATTTGATAGAGTAGTTCCTTATTGTATATATGTAGATATATGTATGCATGAATAAAAGATAACTTATTTATAATGAGAAAGCATTTAAATGGTTAACAAGTTAAGCAATATTTGTTAAGTTTTTGTAATGTATGTTGCACTGTGCTAAATGCTGGGATACAACAAAATTTATCTCATCACTCCACATTCAAATGGATTGAAACAGCATTCAAATATTCATGTATCTAGTAGGTAGATAGATAGATAGATAGATAGATAGATAGATAGATAGATAGATAGATAGATAGATAGGATTAGCTGTGGTGTCAGAGAGAAGGTATTAGTACTAAAATGGATTAAGTTTATTGCAGAAGGTGGGATGTTTTATTGAGACTTGAATGAAGCTAAAGATGAGGAGAGAGAACATGACAGGAATGTTGCACAGTAAATTAAAGCACAAGGTTTGGATATACATACAAGGATCAAGAAGGATAAAAGTAGTGCTGGAATCTAGATTATGTGAAAGAGAGTAAAGTCTGAGAAGACTTGAAAGATACAAAGAAAGCAGGTTGTAAAGAGCTTTAATGGTCGAACAGAGGCTTTCATATTTAATCGTGGAAGCAATATAGTTACCTTATTTTTATCCAGAGAAGAGATGGTTGACAAGATTTATATATGTATTTTAAGAAGATGATATTGGTAAATGAGCTTTGCATATATAAGAGCAGTAGAAAAACTGTAAGTAGGAAAATCAATAAAAATGAAAAAAATATATATTTTTGCAATAATCCAGGCAAGAGGAGATGAGGGTCTGAGCAATGATGATGGTAATGGTGGGAGGGAGAAGTGTGTTTACATGAGAGATAGAAGAGTTAGAAATAGAATTGATAGGATTTGACAGCAGATTAATTTCATGGAATAAAATAAGAGAAGATTTGGGGTAAAATAAAGAGTTCAATTTTGTAAATGTTGAATTGGAAATACCTGTCTCAATAAGTACATTATGTCCTCTAAACAGTTGGAGATGAGAGAGTGGAGTTCAGAGACAGAGGTTGGGGTACCCTATTGCCAACAAGCAACTTAAAGGAATGTGATGGAGAAAACCAGTTCCACTCATAACAGCTTCCATCATTTCTCTCTTAAAGCCAGAAACATAAAGCATCTGCAGCAACTGAAGAGCCTTACTAGACTCATAAATGTGCTGCAGGTCCAAAGGTGAAGAAATTGTTCTCTCCCCCCCCTTCCTTTTCTCCCCTTTCTTCCAGTGATGGGATTCAAATGAATTAACAACCAAACTCAACGTAAAATTAGGTATCATTCTGTCAAACCAGTGTTAATTGATTGATTCCCACCATTACTTCCCTCCCTCTCTTTCCAACCTCTCTCCTTTCTCACCACTGCTTACCTCTAGCATATTGACCTCTACTAATAAGGAGAGAGTTCTATGCCAATGACTTTTGGAACTATAACCATATAAAGCATGCTCAATAGATTGAATAAACCTCAAAGACAGGCAGGCTACACAAAGATACTGAGTTTGGAAGTGGTAATGAGGAGAAAAGACTATTCTGATTCTTCCACTATAACCAATCAGTGAAGAAGCACAGAATAAGAATCAAGTTATAACCAGTAGTCAAAAGGATGGCAAAATAGTGGTGACTTCAGAGAGGAAGACATATCTCAGTCAGAGGCAAAAGATTAAAAAAATGGAAAAGGTTTAAGATGTGAGAAAATTTATTATGGAATTGGTGTTACAGAGAGATCAGGGAGAGATCTAGAATGTGATGGTAAGGGAGAAGGGAATATAGTAGGAGACAATTAGTAAGGACAGTAAGTACTGGGATTAGGAAGAGTATGATAAAGTGAGAGTAAGGTAACCATGTAAGAATAAATTTAGGTAGATTATAGGTAACTAGAGAGAAGCCTACTGAAGTTGAGAAAGGATTAGACTGATAAAAACCCACTCTCCTTGGGGAACTTTCAGTCAAATGATAATATCACATTTGAAGCCCAGGAGGCCCACCTCACAGCTGGAAGGAAGGAAGCGGCCACTTAAAAGAACAATAAAACACCCTCAGGTAAAAACACAAGCTAGAGCTCTAGTCCTGAACCTAAGATGGAAATATTGGGAAGGTGCAGATGTGAGGTAGCTACACAGGTAGAGGAGATGAACCTTTAACAAAGGCTACAGGCAGACACGATGAATTTTAGGGCAAAGCAGCATTCTGTGAGAAGTGCCTGGGATAATATAAGGAGTCAGGTCCTAGAGAGATTAATGCACTTGCCCAAGGTCACAAAGTTTGTATGTGACTGAGTCATGAGTATAACTCATGCATTTAATTCCAAACACATCACTCCTTCCCATTTATTGTGTTGACACATTATCTCTCCCCAGTAGAATTAGATCCTTGAAAATACACATTTTTCATGTTTGTCTTTGTTTCACTAGAGACTGATCATAGCTCAAAGTCTACACAAAATAGATGCTTAACATATTCTTGTTCACTATTTGTTGGCTTTTCCATTTTTATGCATTGTAAAATGATCTAATGATATATAATGAAGAACAAAAAGCAGAAGCTTTTGATCACTAAGTTCAAAATACTAGTGTGCCATGTCTTGCAACTGAAAAACACTATTGTCAAATCTAGTCTTTCTTACCTTGATAATATTTCTCATTTATGTTCCTTTCTCTCTACTGAAGTAGCCATAACACTAATCAGGTCCTCATCATATTTTACATGGTTATTGCAATAGTATTTAACTAACATCTTTCTTCCTGTCTACCCCTGTTACAATCTATTCCTTTCTTATACGCCAAGGTGATTTTCCTAAAGCAAAGCTCTCACCATATTAGTACAACTCAACATACCTGCTCCTGCCATGACATCTAGTGATTCCCAATTACCTCCAGCATTAAATATACACTCTGTTAGCATTTAAAAATATTTATAATCTTGACCCTTCTTAACATTCCAAACTTTTTAAATATTATTTGACTGCATATGCTCTTCATTATCTCTATATTATCCTTTTTTTGATATACATTATAAACAGGATTTTATTTCCCAACTCTAATCTTTTTGCTGACTGTTCCCCATGCTTTATTTGCCTGTTTACTCACCTCAGCCTCTTAGTTTTCCTTGGCTCCTTCAAGACAAAGTTCAAATTACATTTTCCATTTAAAAAACCTTTGTTTGTTCCTCTACTTATCATATGTTAGTGGTTCCCCTCTCAGATTACTTTATATCTACTCTAAGTAGAATAAATATATATATATATATATACACATATATGTATATATAAACTCTCTCTACATTTATATCCCTGTATACATATATTTATATGTGCATAGTTGTTTATAAATATGTTTTGTTTATATATATTATCTTGATATCTCTGTATATATATATATAAATATATATTAAATATATATATATATATTAAATATATCTTACATTCACTTATATTCACTTATTTATGCATTACCCCATAAGAATGGGCTGGGACCAAATTTTTTTAACTCCTGTCGCTTATCACTGCTCCTGACACAAAATAACCACTTAATATGTGTGTGTATATATATATATATATATATATATATATATATATACATATATATATATGTATATATATATACATATATATTTGCTTGCTGACTAAAAATAAATATAATGTACTAGGTTTGAAAATTTGTTTCCTATACTTAGTGAAGGAATATGAGTAAGACACTCAACTCCTTAAGTGCCTCCGTTTTACCATTTGTAAAGTAGATAGGGAAGGGAAGGGAATAAATATTTTCATATAGTATATACTATGTGACAGGAATTGTGCTAGGGACTGTTCACATGTTATCTCATTTGAACCTCACAATAAGGCAGCAAAGTGAGTACTGTTATTTAGACCCATGTTACAATTGAGGAAACTTAATCAAATTGAGGTTAACAGACTTACTCAAGCTAGTAAGTGTAGGAGATTGGATTTGATTCTCAAGTCTTCACATTGTATGCAATGGGCTACCTATCTACTAAAAATAGAGTGAATAACACAGGTTCTGTATAAGGAAGTGAGGCTGGTGACTTAGCATAGCTTCCCCTAACTCAAATCCAATTCACATACATGTTATAGCATCACCTTCTTGATGTCAGCTCTTTGAGAATGAAGGACAAACAACAACACATACACTGGCTGAGGAATAAGATACATCCTATTACACTAACTTCCCCAAAGAATCAGTAGGATGGGAGTTCAAATTCAGCCTCAGACAATATGTATTAGCTATGTGACTTTAGGCATGTTACTTAAAACTGATTGCCTCATATCCAGGATCATCTCTGGATGTGACTTAGCAACAGCACCTCCTTACTCAAATTTAGTTCATGTACTTGTGATGGCATCAACTCCCTTGATGTCATAGTATTCTTTGAAAACAAAGGATAAACATTATGGTATAAATGGAATTTTAAGATTTCTAAAACCATTTCCAATTCTCTAGCCTCAGTGAATTTTCCTTTGATTAGAGAATTCCAATGAAAATCTACATATTAAGAAATAGTTTGTTTTTCCAAAAGATCTTTGACAGATTATGAAGCATGGAAGAGATAATATAGGTAAATGTAAATTTTGCTTGATGCCACTAGACTACAAACAGCCAAATGTAGCTAAATCATTTTCAAGGCAAATAAATTATTTGATTGTTGGGATAGAAATGGAAATAACCAACAACAACAAAAGGTCACTTCCAAGGTTCAGAGTTCAACATTAATAAATTCAGGCAAATTAATGCTAAATTAGTTAAATGCAGGAAAAAATAACCAAATCAGCTCCTTTTGTTTTATTTCCCAAATAACACTTTTTTCAAAACTTAGTATATTTCATCTCAATTAAATATGTTTTGTTCAAATTTCATTTACATTTTCTTCTAAAGCATTAGAACCCTAACCTTAACCCTAACCCTATAGCAATAGGCAAAATTTGTCATGAAGAAAAAAGTCAAGAAGTAAATTAATTAAATGATAACAATGGCACATTAATTGGTTTTTTCCTTTGGTAGTGGTTCTCCCAGTCAATATTCTAAAGCAGAACTTAGAGTAATAAAGTAAACTCACTACTGAGTTAAGTTTTTTTTTTTTAATTTAAATTTATTTTGATTAAAGATATTATTTGAGTTTTACATTTTTCCCCCAATCTTGCTTGCCTCCCCCTTCCCCCCCCCACAAAAAAGCATTCTGTCAATCTTTACTCTGTTTCTGTGTTGTACCTTGATCCAAATTGGGTGTGATGAGAGAAAAATCATATCCTTAAACAGAAGAGAAGTCTAAGAGGTAACAAGATCGTACAATAAACTATCTGTTTTTTCTAAATTAAAGGGAATAGTCCTTGCATTTTGTTCAGACTCCACAGCTCCTTATCTGGATACAGATGGTACTCTCCTTTGCCGACAGCCCACAATTGTTCGCGATTGTTGCACTGATGGAATGAGCAAGTCCTTCAAGGTTGAACATCACTAACATGTTGCTGTTAAGGTGTACAGTGTATTTCTAATTCTATTCATCTCACTCAGCATCAGTTCATGCAAATCCCTCCAGGCTTCCCTGAGATCCCATCCCTCCTGGTTTCTAATAGAACAATAGTGTTCCATGACACGCATATACCACAGTTTGCTAAGCCATTCCACAATTGAAAGACATTACTGGATTTCCAATTCTTTGCCACCACAAACAGGGCTGCCATAAATATTTTTGTACAAGTAATGTTTTTACCCTTTTTCCTCATCTCTACAGGGTATAGACCCAGTAGTGGTAATGTTGGGTTAAAGGGTATGTACATTTTTGTTGCCCTTTGGGCATAGTTCCAAATAGCTCTCCAGAAGGGTTGGATGAGTTCACAGCTCCACCAACAGTGTAATAGTGTCCCAGATTTCCCACATCCCTTCCAACAATGATCATTATCCTTCCTGGTCATACTGGCCAATCTGACAGGTGTGAGGTAGTACCTCAACGAAGCTTTAATTTGCATTTTTCTAATAATGATTTAGAGCATTTTTTTATATGGCTATGGATTACTTTGATCTACTCATCTGTAAATTGCCTTTGCATATCCTTTGACCATTTGTCAATTGGGGAATGGCTTTTTGTTTTAAAAATATGACAGTTCTCTGTGTATTTTAGAAATGAGTCCTTTCTCAGAATCATTAGTTGTAAAGATTGTTTCCCAATTTACTACCTTTCTTTTGATCTTGGTTACATTGATTTTATCTGTGCAAAAGCTTTTTAATTTAATGTAATCAAAATCATCTAATTGGTTTTTGGTGATGTTCTCCAACTCTTCCTTAGTCATGAACTGTTCCCCTTTCCATAGATCTGACAGGTAGACTAGTCCTTGATCTTCTAATTTGCTGATAGTATTGTTTTTTATGCTTATGTCCTGTAACCATTTGGATCTTATCTTGGTAAAGGGTGTGACATGTTGGTCTAATCTAAGTTTCTTCCATACTAACTTCCAATTTTCCCAGCAATTTTTATCAAAGGGGGAGATTTTATCCCAATGGCCAGACTCTTTGAGTTTATCAAACAGCAGATTACTATAGCCATCTCCTACTTTTACACTTAGTCTATTCCATTGGTCCACCATTCTATTTCTTAGCCATACCAAACAGGTTTGATGACTGATGCTTTCTAATATAATTTTAGATCAGGTAGGGCTAAGCCACCATCTTTTGCACTTTTTTTTCCCATTAAGTTCCTGGCAATTCTTGACTGTTTATTTCTCCATATGAATTTACTTACAATTTTTTCTAACTCGTTAAAGTATGTTTTTTGTAATTTTGATTGGTAGGGCACTAAACAGATAGTTTAGTATTGGTAGAATTGTCATTTTTATTATATTAGCTCTACCCTATCCATGAACAGTTGATATTTGCCCAGTTATATAAATCTCATTTAATTTGTATGAGAAGTGTTTTTCTAATAGCTTTCAAAAAAGATTCTGAGTCTATCTTGAAAAATAGGGGACTCCTACTAAATATTTTTGTATTGTCTGAGGTTTACTTTGAATTGGATTTGTCTTTCTAGCTCTTCCTGCTGTTTCTTGCTAGACATATATAGAAAAGTTGAGGATTTATGAGGGTTTATTTTTATAACCTGCAACTTTGCTAAAATTGCTTATTGTTTCCAGTAGTTTTTTAGATGATTTCTTGGGAATCTCTAGGTAGACCATCATGTGATCTGCAAAGAGTGAGAATTTTGTCTCTTCTCAATTCTAATTCCTTTAATTTCTTTTTCTTCTCTAATTGCTAATGCTAACATTTCTAATAAAATATTGAATAGTAGTGGTGATAATGGGCACCCTTGTTTCACCCCTGATCTTATTGGGGACTGCCTCTAGCCTCTCCCCATTGAATATAATGCTTGTTGATGGTTTCAGATAGATACTGCTAATTATTTTAAGGGAACAGTCCATTTATTCCTACGCTCTCTAGTGTTTTTAATAGGAACAGATGCTGTATTTTCTCAAAAGCTTTTTCAGCATTTATTGATATGATCATTTGATTTCTAATAGGTTTGTTGTTAATATAATTGAGTATACTAACAGTTTTCCTAATATTGAACCAACTCTTCATTCCTGGAATAAATCCTACTTGATCATAATGTATATCCTGTTGATGACTTGTTGTAATCCTTTTGCTAGATTTTATTTAGGATTTTTGCATCTATTTTCATCAGGGAAATAGGTCTATAATTTTCTTTCTCTGTTTAACTCTTCCTGTTTAGGTAACAGTACCATACTGGTTTCATAGAAAGAGTTAGGCAGAGTTCCATCTTTTCCTATTTTTCCAAGGAGGTTATATAGGATTGCAACCAATTGTTCTTTAAATGCTTGGTAGAATTCACTTGTGAATACATCAGGCCCCTGGAGATTTTTTTTTTAGGGAGTTCAATAATGGCTTTTTGAATTTCTTTTTCTGAGATAGGGTTGTTTAGGTATTTAATCTCTTCTTCATTTAACCTGGGCAACTTATATTTTTGTAAATATTCACCCATTTCACTTAGATTTTCAAATTTATTGGCATAGAGTTAGCCAAAATCATTTTGAATTATTACTTTAATTTCCTTCTCTATTGGTGGTGGGTTCCCCTTTTTCATTATGATTACTAGCAATTTGGTTTTCTTCTTTCTTTTTTTTTAATCAAATTGACCAGAGGTTTATCAATTTTCTTGTTTTTTTTCATAATACTAACTTTTGGTTTTATTTATTAATTCAATAGTTTTTTGCTTTTCAATTTTATTAATTTCTCCTTTAATTATTAGAACTTCTAATTTGGTACTTAATTGGGGATTTTTGATTTGTTCTTTCTCTATTTTTTTAATTGCTTGTTTAGTTCATTGATTTCTTCTTTCTGCAATTTATTCATATATGCATTTAGAGCTATAATATATCCCCTGAGAGTCACTTTGAATGAATCCCATGGATTTTGGTTTGTTGTTTCATTATCATCATTATCTAGGATAAAATGGTTAATTCTTTCTATAATTTGTTTTTTGGTCCACTCATTTTTTAAAATGAGGTTATTCAGTTTTGAATTTGTTCTGGGTCTATATGTCCTTGGCCCAGTATTGCATATGACTTTTATTGCATTGTGATCTGAGAAAGATGTATTCACTATTTCTGCCTTTCTGCAGTGATCATTAGGTTTTTATGTCCTAGTACATGGTCAATTTTTGTGTAAGTTCCATGTACTGCAGAGAAAAAGGTATATTCCTTTCTATCCCCATTCAGGTTTCTCCATAAGTCTACCATATCTAATTTTTGTAAAAATCTATTTACCTCCTTAATTTCTTTCTTGTTTGTTTTATGATTCAATTTATCTAGATCTGATAGCTGGAGGTTGAGGTCTCCCATTAGTAGAATTTTGCTGTCTATGTCTTCCTGTAATTCTTTCAGCTTTTCCTCTAAGAATTTGGGTGCTGTCCCACTGGGTGCATATATATTCAATATTGAAATGACTTTATAGTCTATAGTACCTTTTAGGAGGATAAAGTTTCCTTCCCTGTCTCTTTTAATGGTATCTATTTTTGCTGCTTCTTTGTCTGAGATAAGGATTGCTACCCCTGCTTTTTTTACTTCAGCTGAAGCAAAATATATTTTGCTCCAACCTTTTACCTTTACTCTATATGTATCTCTCTGCTTCAGATGAGTTTCTTGT